>NC_056742.1:392319737-392412237 GCF_019279795.1 Protopterus annectens
TTTGAGGCAAGGTCGGCAAAAGAGTACCTTAGAGGAAGGGCAATAGAAGAGCCGATGACCCTCAGAGCACTAAACAAGATAAGGAATCTGCAAAATAGACATATCTCAGAAGCAGTCCACTATTAATACTTAACTAGTTTTTGAGCTCAGAAGGCCTCCCATAATCATTTACATGGTTGACCTGATAGAGAAGGGGGTGACATATGGAATAAAAATAGCCTGAAGTTGATTGGGGAGCATGAGCTGATAAGGGGGTGAAAGAACTGGCACAGGTGAATTAAGGTTTATACATGTTAGCTCACACATCTTGCAAGGTTTTTATGTATAACTGCTTAGGTACAGTGATTATCAAATTAAATCAAGATAGCATGTTAACAGTAAATATGTATGTTTCATTTGTTAAGTAAGGAATATTGATGCAAATAACTGTTTCACTGTTGTAAACACCGACTGCTTTAAAAAGAATCTTTGTCAATAACAAGAGTAACAAATTCCAGAATGTATGTTAAAAGCAGGCCAGTGAAATAAGGAAGGTTTTCCATTCATGAGGACTGCACTGACAGTGAAATCATTATTTGTTGACTGGAAAAAGGTCTTTTTTTAAACACCTTTATTGAATTATCACTTGTGACATAGGCAAATTTACATTTATATAAAAGAAGTCAAACTGTATTAACAAGTTCACATTTGCAAACATTATACTGCATATATATGTGGTGGTGCTGCGGGTAGCCTCACAGTAAGACGCTGTCCGGTTAGATTCTCAGCTAGAGCATCTTCTGCGTGGAGACATGCATGAATGGGCGTACCTTCGTTGAAGGTTGTGCATCAGGCCGGTACGTAAAAATCAACTGCCAATCATAAGTGGACCTGAGTTCCGCTGTGGCGACCCCTAACTGGGAAAAGCCGAAAGACACAAACATACTCCATATATATTGCTATATATCATATAACCTAAGCAACATTACATAAGTTATTCAATTCCTGCCCCTTTTTTTAAACAAGAAACATCTTTATTAAACTACCACTTATGACATAAGCAATCATACAGTTATATAAATGAAAACAAACCATTCCAACACAATCCTATGCAAGCTTTTTACATCACAAACCATACTGACACACTCCCAGTTGAAAACATTGTATATCATTTATAATTTGCCCAATCATTTTCAGACAAATGTGGCTTCTTTTAAACCTCATTCCTCCCCTGTATGTACTGTCCCTACAATTCCCATTATTTTCTATGTAATTTGCTCCTACCCTTTTCTAAAGATCACAGTTCCAGTGCTTTTATTTCCGTTACTATGTTCACTACTAGTACAGTTGGTTTAGACTTTGATTTCCATTTTCTAGCAATTGCTTTTTTGGCAGCCACCATAATTAGGCACAGCAAGGCTTTACTATGTCTAGGCAATGCCGATTCTTTGTCATAGCTCAGAAAACTCCTCTCCCTCGTCACACCAATCTGCCCACCCAGCATCTCTAGCAGTGCATTCTGTAGGTAATCCTTAAAGTCCGCCAACTCACAGCACTCCCAAAAAAATCTGTTCTCAGTTACCTCTCTCTTCCCTGTCACACCTCCATTTGCTGTCTACTTGAGGAAAAATTCTGTGGCATCTACTTGGGGTATAAAAATATATAAACATTTCCAAGCAAAAATCCTAATCCTAAATCATCTAGATTGTGTTGCGTATTTGAGAAACATACATGTGTCCTCCCATTGTTTCTTTGTAAATTGCTTATCCAGTCTCTCTTCCCAATCCTTTCTAACCTCCTCTGATTGATTCTTATAGTTATCATGGAATATTTTATATGCTGTACTAATAATTCCTTTTTTTAATGGCAGCTGCTGTTCTAGATTCTACTAAAAACTCTACCAATGATGGTCTTTCGTTTAGGACACCCCCTGTTTTCTTTCTCTTTGCCTATACTCGGATAGCAATCCTTGCTAGGGAAGGCAGTCTCTAACTTGCAGTCCAAATAAATTCTTGGTGCCCTCCCATTCTATTGTCTTTCCCTTTCTACATAGTTATTTGCTCCCATTACCTTGGTTCCCCTGCCAGTTTTCTCCAATAAATTCCACCCCCGTCTTGCCTGTTATCTATATCCCTAATTACAGTCATCCCTATCTGCAGATTCTCCTTTCTCCATTTCTGTGTTGGCTTAGTTCTTGGGATATGTTCTGCAACTTTATAGATATACTGCTCTGTATGATTATTGTTATTCTCATTAAAAGCCAGATCACAAAATACCAGTCTGTCCTTATTTCTTGATCTTCCCTGCTTGTTTCATCATTCTTGAGCTTCCCTGATGTTTTCATCATCCCTTTCCACATTGAATTATAGCTTTTTGCTTGTGCTATGCATAGGAGTCTTAATTGTGTAGCTCAGAAATACCCCTTCAAATCGAGTAATCTTTATCTGCCCTGTTCTGCTGGAAGAATCTGCTTTTCCACTTGACTCTTGCCATCTTCCCCTCCCAGATAGTCCTTCCGCTCTTTATTAATGGCTGTGCACAACATCTCCTCTGGTTGATAAAAATATGCCTGACCTGTGTATAAGACTAATGGGACTAAAAACATTTTAACTTCTTGTATTTTAATATTCATACCCATATAGCAAAGCTTCCATTTTCTCAGTTTTTGTATCATCTTTTGATTAGTCTCTACCCACATATCCTTAGCTGCCAAACCAGAATCATTTTAATCAGTTCTCCTAAATACTTAATTCTGTCATGTCCTCATAAATATGGATATTGCTAAACCAATTCATATGTGGGTACATAATTTACCACTGTTGCCTTTGTTCTCGCTTCATTAATTTTGTATCCCAAAAAGATTTGAAACTGTCTCAAAATGTTCCACAACACTGTAATGTCTCTTTCTGGTTTTGTCAGGTATAAAATGACATCGGCAAATAGTGCCAGCTTTTCTTAACTACCATACCAATTATATCCTTGAATTTCCGAGTACTCTTTTCGGATCTATATTATATAGATTAAAAATCAAAATGTCAAACGCTCACATGAGCATAAATGCAGAAATTTGAAATGAGCCCCCCACTAAATATGTATTCCAACTCCGTGATCGCAATACAGTGAGGAGAGGGCAAATATTCTGATCCTCACTGTACTACGATCCAAAAAAATAAATATCAAGTTCCTGCATTTACGCTCATGTGAGCGTGCGACATTTTGACTTTTCGTCGATCTAAAGTAAATCCTTATTTTCTTTGCCATTGGTTCTAAATATAATGCAAACAAAGGGGAGAGAGGACACCCCTGTCTGATTCGTCTGCTCAAGCAGAAATGATCAGAGAGGACCCCACCCACTTTAATTTTCACCTCCAATCCCTCATATATCCCCCCAATAAGCCTTATAATTTTTTTCAGGAAATGTGAATGCTTCCATTGCCGTGGTCATAAAACCCCAGCTTACTGTGTCAAATGCTTTCTCTGCATCAAGACCCACCAGCAACAATGGTGTTTTCTTACATTCTGCTTCCCTCTCGATCATCAGTGTTCTGTTAATTTTGTCAGATGTTTGCCTCCCCTCAACAAAACCACATTGATCCATATCTATCAATGTTGGCATTACTTTTGCCATTCATGTAGCCATTATAGACATGAACACTTTATAATCATGGTTTCCTATTGAAATGGGCTTGTAGAAAACTGGAGCTGATAGATCTTTACCCTCTTTAGGTATCACAGCTACCACTGCTTTTTTCCAATATGTTGGTACTTCTCCTCCTCTTAAAATACTGCTAAATAAAACCTCACAGATCTTTATCAGTTTTTCCCTCCTAGCTTCCAAACTTCCACAGGAATACCAGCAATTCCTTGGGGACTTTCCTGTAGATTGGTTTTACATCACACTTTTTATCTCGTCTTCTTCTATCCTAACCATTAGTAATTGAGCCTCATCTACCTCTAACCTTGGCATATTTAATTCTTGCACAAACATTTCCAATTGTATCTTTTCTTGATTTCCATATTTCTCTACTTTATACAAACTTTTATAGAATTTCCAAAATGTTTCTAATATCGCTGCATGATCTCTTTACTTTTCTTGTTGTAGTCTGTCTAAGCTTGGCGACAACCCTTTCTACTTTCTGTTGCCCAAGCCATTGTGCTAAATGTTTTTGTGCTATAGTGTTATCAAAAAAAAAAAAAAAAACAGTTGCTTAACAGCAGTCTTTCTAAACTTGTGTATATTATTGAGGTAATCCCTTATTTTCTGCTTAGCATTCTGCAGTTGATCATCCTCTTGTTCTTTGAAATTCTCCCATTCTGCAATCCTTTACCATTTGTCAATCCTTCTAAATAATTCTTGTTACTTAACCGTAGCTCACTTTCTTTTATTTCCATCCAATTTTTAAACTCCACCTTAATTTTATTCCACTTCCTTGCTATACATTCAGAAGTAATTTCTGTCCTCTTGAATAGCTCCTGAATAATCTCCACTACCCATTCCTTAAATTCCTCTCTTTTCACCAGATAGGTGGGAAAGTGCCAGTGCTTAATTTTTATTTCATTACCCTGTGTTTTTATTTTAGTTATTGGCTCGTGATCTGAAAAAGTTATTGAGTACGTATCAAAACCTTCAATTAAATGCACATGTTGTTGTGAAATGTAAATTCTGTCTAGCGTAGCCCAATTTATATATCTTGGGTAATGATATGTAACTTCACTCTGAACTCCTGTTACTGAATTCACATCTTCCATGCTAAATATTTTCATACATTTCTTCAAAAATCTACCTTCCTTTGTTGTACTTTCCCTTCTGGGCCCCCAGACGCATTTTCACTGCTGCAAAACAAATTACACCCCCCACCTATAATTAATAGTCCTTTCTGAAAACTGGTTATTTCTCCTAGAATTTTCTTAAGCTCCATTATAGTAATTTTAGGCAGAATATAAACAACATACCAATGTAATCCTTCTCCCTTGCCAGTAGCCCCTTAGCATTACAGATCTGCTTTATTATTTTTATCCTCTTCTATCACAGTTGGAGCTCCTATTGCAGTTGATATACTTGCTCCTCTTTTCCTTTGTCCCAGATATTCCACTGAATAACCACCCTGAACAGTTTTCTTTATCAAATTCACATGTTCAGTTCTTTCCAAGTGCGTCTCTTGTAACATAGATATTTGCACTCTACATGTTTTAATATAGTTCACTATTCTTTCTTTTTTGTATTTGTGTGTAAGACCATTGACATTTAATGACATATCAGCAAGCATCGTTGTATTAAAAAGTTATTCCCACCTTTTATGCATAACACCATTTTTGTTAAAGGTCTAGTTCCAGCTTTTGTGTCGCATACATAAACTGTTTGGCAGGTTGAACTTTTATATAATTGTTTCTTGTCATATCTATTTTAGCCTATGTCACATCTTACAAAACTTATTTTTGTTTTATTGAAAACCCTAAAAAACTTCTTTTTGTTTTATTGAAAACCCTAAAAAAAAAAAAAAAAACTACACAGTACCCCTGTTAATGTAGTGCTAACACACAAAACTCTGTACATTTTAAAATATTCAAGTTTTACCCTTGTAATGGGAAAAAAATACCCTTGTAATAGGAATATATGTTCCAAACTGACAGCCACACTTGCAGACTTGAGTTGTTATGCATGCTAAGACGCATGGTGCAGCCTGTGCTTCTACTAAGTGCTAACTGCTTTTTTGTGTTATCTTTATAGCTGCCCCAGCTGGGAATACCCCTGAATATTTTCAAAGAACATTATCACTTAGTCAGTTTCTCTTTTTCCCCCCAGCCTGTCACTCTCCACCAGACTGTAACCAATTTCTCTTTATGAAATTGTCTCTATGGAGACATGAAAACCAGGCAGCCAGTTTCTCTTTATCATATTGTTTCCATAGAGACATGAGGGCCTGATGCAAAATTGCTGCTAAGAATACATTCATTTGCTAGCAAAAAAGCTTCCTAATATTCAATATTCTTTTTTATTTACTTGCTTTTCCTTAAAATGTGTTACTAAATCAATCTAATATCCTTAATGCAGTCATTCTCCCATGCAAGAATGAGAAAAAGCACATTCATTTTTGTTTTGTCATCCTGTTTTAACAAGACTTTTTTTACATTGCAGTGCCTACATTTATTAAAACTGAACAAGAAGAGAGACGGGAGAAGGAAAGGAAAAAAAAGAACAGCAGCACCTATTTACATTCCCCATGACACTTAAAAGTAACTAAGAAAACTTTACTTTATAGCATGCAAAGACGTCCATACACCACAAAAATAGTTCCATTAAGAAAAAAGTTAGCTGTACTTACAATTAACTTTCTCCTCTCTCGTCCCCCTCCCTAAAGCATTTTCCAAACATCAATGACATGAAGTAGGGCATATACTTTAGTGTCCTCCACAAGTCCAACATATTCTAAAAAAGTCCAGTATTTCCAGATTTTTTTGTTCTGTCATAGTTCACAAATATAGTTTTTGCATTGTTATCCCACATTAAGTTACTGGTTTTAGTACTGTTTATCTCCATCTTCCAGATCCTGTCTCTGCTTCATTTACAATGTACTCTTGATTTGTCTAGTCAACTGTTATTGCTCCCTTCTTCTCCAACATTTTCTGTTGAAACAGTGGAAAAGGTTTCACAAGTATAGTCTCTCTGCAGTCTTTATTACCAGAAGAACAAGAAACAGAATCTCCTCATGTTTCACATCTCACTTTTTTGTTGAACAAACTTTTGTATTCCCTCCTTAGCATGTACTTCATCAAAAAATTTTGTCCCTCCAGGGAAAGAATACCTTGAAGGGAGCGGGGTACAGCAATTTGAGTCTCACACCTGCATCCCAACATTCCCTGAATACTGGAATGAATGTGCTCCTCTTCTTCCTGGTATACAATGAGTAGTCATTCTCTACAAACACTCAGCTGTCTTCTACTTCTAGTATTTTATCCCTCTGCCATAGTTTTGTCAGAATTGTCTCCTTCTGCTAGTAGGGTTTCATCTTTACTATTAAAGGTTTAGGTTGCTTTCTCTCATAGCCAGATTTGGAGCATACACATGATGTGCCCTTTCAACTAACAACTCCTGCTATCAAATACCAATCCAATTGCTTATTTGTGCTTTCATAAAATTAATGCAGTCTGTTCCTTCCAGCTTCTCTGGTATAGCTGAAAATCTCAGGTTTTCCCTACATGCTCTGTCCTCTAATTCTGTTATTTTTTAAACATCTCTTCCTGTGCAGTGTCATATTCAGACAGTTTTTTCATTTCAGCCTCTGAGTTTTGCAGCACTATCACCTCTTCTGAATATCTGTTTAAAGCTTCTTCCATTTTTTCCAGCCTTTTATTTGTTGATATACTCCATCAGTGTTTTGTTTATTTTAACAAGGTCTCTCTCATAGCTAAGTTACTTGAAGTCGTGTCTGGAGGTTGCATAGCTTTTTGCTTAACAGCTGCAGAACTTTCCCCAGTCAGTGTTTCTTCCTCACTTTTTGTAACTGACTTTTTTCCCCATGTTCTCTGTGTTTCTTTTTTCCTGGCATCCAGGCAGTACACATAATAGCCTATTATTGAAATTTACCCATAAACACAAAACTGTACTGGCCTTCTCCATTTTCACACTGGGAGAGCTAGAGTTGAGCTGTTACTCAATGTGCAGCCGTGTTGGAAGTCTGAAATAAAATCTTATATTTTTTAAAAGAAATTGCATTGGATTCTATAATGACATAACATAAACATTTCGAAACAATTTTCCTTTTCCTGTGCTTCAATAGTCTTGCACATCATATTCAAATGATTACCTTAACTGTAGATGTGCATCTGAAGTATTTAAAATAAACTTTGAAGGACACTGCAGCTTTCCAAGAAATATTATGGTCTTTGTCCTCAGGAGTCAGCATTTACATTATTATTTTTTTTTTTATTATCTGCTTTCATGCCTTCTGACATTAAGACATTACCCATATATCTCAGTTGTGTAAATTCTATTTTCAACTTGTTTTTCTTCCACTTGTGGTTATGTTTCAGTCACTTCATTAACTTGGTCAGTCTTGAATCAGGCTGACCCCACACTAGAATGTCATCAGTTATATTAACAACACTATCAATGCTATAGCACTGTGGAATATAGGAATAGAGCTGTGATTATGGACCATAAAACTAGGGTTCATTTATCAGCCCTAGCAATGAAGGGAGCCTACTTGGGGTGGGAGAGTAATAAAAGGGTTGTGCCTGATTGCTTTTCCTACTAGGGGGAATAAGTCTTGGAATGCACACTTGAATTTCCTTGGTTCAAACTAGAGCACCTTACAAATGTTCTGCAAGGGTGAATGAGTAGGTGGGAATGTTTCCAGGCTTCTACTGCGTATGGAAATGTAACAACTTCTTGCTTTGTCTATTGCGTCCCCAAACCCCAGCGCTGTACTGGGCATGTGTGTAGAAGCTGGGCCGTGCAACAACAAATCCCTCTGGTATTTTGTTGATGACAGTTTTGTCATTATTGGCTCTCAGTTGGTAGGGAATTAATGGGCAGATTTGTGGAGATCAACCAGCTGGTCAGCAGATGCATAGAGGATAAAAAAAATTATGTTAATGTCATCAAGCCCCTTAGAAGCTCTGTAGAACACATCAGGTACTTATAAATACCAAATGAGAGTATCAAAAGTTTGTACCCTCCCGTAAGTTTATTACAGTACACAGCTAGAAACATTCTTCATCAAGCTTGACTTACCAAAATCTCAGGTTTCAATAAGCTCAGAAAAATTCTTTGCTTCTAATTTGATCAGCAGCATTTTTTTGGTTGTTTGAAGCAAGTTGCACTCTGTTTTTATAGCTTTATTAAGATCTTGTAGATATTTACAAATAGGAATTTTATCTAGTTTCATAACACTGTTTACTGTTAACCTGTTCAGTTGACTTGATCTATTTCTTCATCACAACTATACCCTCCATGCAGTTCAGTTTCTTAGCTCCTTTTTAATTCTGCTTAACATACTCAATTTTCCTTGAAGCATGCATTGCTGGTAACAATGCAAGATTTGTCTGAATATGGTAAACTGAGTATGATAAACCTATCAAATATGCTGGGTATTGTCTGTACTTGTACAAGATTGCTAAGGCCTAGAACTCCTTACCTGTAGCCATCAGGTCAGTACCCTCAATGCCATCTTTCAAAACCACTTTGAAGGACTTCCTAGCTCAACTCTGACTCTGTTTTTGCTCAAAACCAGGATAAACTATATCCTTAAATGTGAACAAGTACGTTTTCGTTCCTTATACCTCCTTACTCTCCCTTCTTCACTGACTTCCTTACTTCTATCTAATTCTCTTCCCTGACTTTCTCTCTAAATATACCATAAGCTTTTTTCTTTCACTTCATATTGAAATTCCTGTTTGTATTAGACTAACTTACCTTTAAGTTCTATACAAACTGTCTAAAATAAATATTAAATTGTCATATAACGTGTTGATTCTTAACCAATGTTTTTATATTATCTTTCATTTGTTATAATTATTTGAACTGCAGATGTTTTGTTTTATATTAGAAGATTGTAAAATTATTGTTCTTAAAATGTTTTTTTTTTAGTAATTTGGAGTTTTTCTCTGTGGGCCTCCCCTGAAAATGGGCTTCTACCCAGTTGGACTTTACCGATAATCAAATGTCAATAAATAATAATCAATAAATTAACTCTTGGCAAATATCTGAAACCAGAAATATTTTTGTATTCTTTAAGCAAATCATAATTTTGCCTATACTGTGTCCTGCACAATAACTATGCTTTCATCCTCAGAACTGTTTCCTGTACCATGCGTTTAACAAATAAACATCCCAAAAATCAAAGGCTCATTTACTAAATTAGCTACCTGGAACTGAATCATATATTTCTTATTCTTATGTTAAAGCATATGCAGATGTCCTGTGTCACTGTTTCAGTATTCTTTTCAATGGGATGTCATGCTGAGGATAGCCAAATGTCTGGCTAGCATTCCAAAGCCTTTACACCATCTAAGCACCATGTATCAGATGTTTGCCCTCCATCCAAAGCATAATGTAAATTAGTGGCGTAGGCGTCCAAGTTGCCTAATCTTCAGAACTTCTTTGCCACCATTCCAAACACTACTATGAATTTAGTATGCAATATGTTCGCCAAATTGGTTCGACTACTGAGCGTGCGAAAGATAAGTGCCCAGTTGTGGTCTCTTCCTTAATGTTTTCTTCCTTTTAGCTTGATTTTTATATGTGATCCAGGAAAGGAAATTGTGCAGATTCCTACAGTTCCTACAAGAAGTGTTTCATTTTTTTTTTTTGTGCTTCACACAACCATCTCTGTGTGAGATCTGTCAGGGGTTTGTCCCTAAGACTCTCCACAGTCATTTTGCGGCTTTCCATTTACTTAGAGAACCAGAACTTAAAACCTTTATCATATGGTACCATAGCCTCTGAATCTACCCACCCATACGTTCAGCTACTTAAGAAAAAAGCCAAAAAAATGCACACACAATCTCTTGCTGTCCAGCCTTCTCTGGACTTCATCAGGTTGGATGAGGAATCCAAGGACTGCCTGGTGCTGATGTCAGCTCCCTCTGCTGTGACCCAGTTGGAGGCTGACATGGGGCTGCCTATACACACATCCACTGAGGCTGTACCTTCATCTGCTTCGGATGTGGAAAGGGGACCGGTGGCTGATTACATCAGAGGGGCCTAGGGGAATTCCCCAAATACTGGTTAGAGAAGAGTTGACTTGTACCCTGATTGAATCTAGGCAGGGGGTCTAAGTCTCCTAGATTTGTTAAAGCTGATGTTCACTTGAAAAAGAAACAGAAGACCAGGCATGTGACCCCTCTGGATAAGGATCCCCACAAGGAACAGCAGGATTTTTACTCAAGGGGTTTTTTAATGCCCTTATGGCTTAAAGCCTTCTCAAGGATTATCTGTTCCTCCCGATGTTTGCTGGTCCTCTACTTCCTTCCAGATGTCCTAGGAAATCTGATTCCTCTGAAGAATAGTTGGATATAGACTCTGGTGAGGAGTCATTGCCTTACTTTTCTTGGATCTTCTTTCCTTTTGCCCTGGGGTCTGAAGAAGTGGGTTCACTTTCTCCTGACTTCACTATAGAATAATTATCCTTTGGGGATACTGTGATTCATATGATGGAACATTTTAAGTGGTATTACTCCCAGGTTTCTGACATTCAAAAAAGGTACTATGAGCTCTTGCAAGTAGATTTCCCTATGCCTTGGCTGTCCCTCCAGTGTTGGGTGCCTTTTGGGACACTTTTTTTCTTTGACTTCTCAAACCTATGATTCCCAACCTCCTGCTTCTAAGAAGTCTGACAGGATGTTCATCGTGCATACAGCTGCAGTCATAACAGATGGGTTCTCCTGCCGTCAGGTGGGTCCTCGGTCGGCCGAATTCCAAAGTCTAGGTCCGGCGCCTGTTGTCGCTTCCCCCCTGACGTCAGTGCGACAGGGTATTAAAGAACCAGCCAACGCCATTTTCTTCAGTCTTTCTTGCCGGCAGAAGCAGTTCGCAAGTGCCGGTCGGCCAGCTCCTGAAATTACGAAAATTTTGCAACGAAGTCTTCTTGAAAGCTAAGTACCCGTTAGAAACTTTTCTTGCCTCAGACCAATGTCAGACAAAGTTAATTGTATTTCATGTGGGAAGCAAATACCGCATAAGGATTTTCATTCCCTCTGTATTCCTTGCTTAGGCCCAGACCACGACGTCTCGGTCTGTCGTTTTTGTGCTACATTCAATAAACGCACCATTAAGCGTCGGGTGGAGTTCGCCCAGCATTATTTTGGCAAAAAATGTAACTATATTATGTCGTCAGATACTCCGACTCCAGTTTTGTCTAAAAAATGCAAAGATAAGGACTGACACACGAGGTCCGGGGCCTCTACCGACACCACGCCAAAGCCGACTACAGGTGGTCCGGTTCTCAGCCACGCAGCCCTGACTACCGACGACACTTCATTGGTGGTGTCTTCTGTGCCCGAGGTCGCAGGCTCCTTGGCCCACACCCCGACTACAGATACCGAAGCCACTCTTGGTGGTGAATCTCAAAATGTAGACAGGTCTGCCTCCTCTCAAGGTGTCTTCAGACCTTCCTCTTCTTTTTCCATCAAGGCTTTCACTAAGTCTAAAGCAGCCATGCATTCTAAGAGACAAGCTACACAGGGCCCATCTCCAGGCCCCATGCCTTAAAAACAGATGCTTAAAATGGCTGAGGATTTAATTACTCTTATCAGGGGTTCTCAACCCCCCCCGGACAAAAGGCCCAGAGTGGAGGAAGAATCCCCCTCCTCTGACCTGGCCTCCATTATATCAGAGCACTCTGATGAACAGGAACATTCTTACTCCCCTTTTGAAGATTCTTATGCAGAGGAGTCCATTCCCTCTGTCTCCCCCCCAGAGGATTACTCATTTGGGGAAACCTTGCATACCTTAAGGGAACACTTCCACTGGGAAGGCCAAGAGTACTCAGATTCCAAGAAAAGGCTTAGGGATTTTCTCTTGCTACCGCAGCACAGGCCTCTGGCTATACCTCCTGTCTTAGACATACTAGATGATGTGTACTCGGAGACCTGCCTTAACCCGGATTCTTTACCTCCAGCCCCAGTCAAGCCTGACAGGTACTACCGGGTTCCTGACTCACATCAATTTTATACAAAGCCATGCGGCTGACCCAGAAACTATCTCACAGGGCCCCAAGGAAATTAAGGCCTCCACTGCTAAAAATCCATTACCTTCCGAGAGAGATTCCAGATCCTTAGAAAGGTGGGGAAAAAAGGTATATACCTCGGCCACCTTAACCATGAGGGCATTAAACTGCCAGTTCCATATGCTAAAGTACCAACAGTTTCTGTTAGCACAATTGAGAAGTAAAATGTCACAACCTGAACAACCAGACTTGAAGGAGTTGCAGGATTTGATGCATAGTGCAGAACAAGTGGGTAAACATACCTTGCAATGTGGTTTTGATGCTCTAGAGGCCTCATGTAGAGCTGCTGTTACAGGATCAGTGATACGTAGACATGCCTGGCTCAAGGAACAAACCTTACCAGATAAGCTAAATTACTAGATGCCCCTCTTCATAAGGATGTATTATTTGGTGTTAATGCTGAGGAGGTATTAAAGAAAATGGAGGAAAAGGCTAAATCAATGCAAACAGTGAAAGATTTTCTACAGGTACAACCTCCACGTTTCAGTAGAAATTGGCCTTCCAAAAATTGGTCCTTTCCAGCCACGGACAGACCCCAAAGAGGTAGATACAGGCGCCCGAGGGGCAGAGGGCAATCTCAAGGATCGTTTAGAGGCAGACAATGGCAAGCTCCTACACAAAGAGATGGTGAGGATAGTTCACAGCCATTCAGAAAGCAAGCCCAATGACTTTCTCCTTTGCATGCCAAGCAAGGCTCAAATGGCAGCACCCTTAGGCGGAAAACTGGCATTATTTTAAAAAAACTGGCATATTGTCACAAAAGACAAATGGATCCTGGACATTATAAACAGAGGCTACAGATTCCATTTTCACACCCTTCCAAAAATGAGAGGCATGCCAAACCTGCCACACAATCAAAGGGCAGAGGCACAAAGACAAATTTCAGATCTCATGGACATGAAAGCTATTCAAGAGGTACCTGCTCACGAACAAGGTCAAGGTTTTTATTCCAGACTATTCCTGGTACCAAGGAAGGGAAAAGATTGGAGACCTATTTTGGACCTATCCATCCTAAACACATTTTTACTCGTACCAAAATTCAAGATGCTCACTTTACAGCAGCTTCTTCCCATGCTGGGCAAGGAGTCTTGGCTGGTAACATTGGACCTCAAGGAGGCATACCTGCATGTCCCAATCAGGCAAAATTGCAGAAGATACCTCAGATTTCTTGCAGGTTCAACCCATTATCAATTCTCTGCATTGCCCTTTGGCTTATCTACTGCGCCCAGAGTATTCACGAAATGCCTGGCATCAGTAATTGCCTACTGCAGACTTCAAGGGATACAAATATACCCCTATTTGGATGACTGCCTGATCCAAGTGGACAGCAAGCACATACTTCTGAAACATCTGGCTTATGTAATAATGTTGTTGAATTCTCTGGGATACACAGTCAACAAAAAGAAATCAAGGCTAATACCCTCTCGGAAAATAATTTTCCTGGGTGCCAACTTGGACACAAACACCCAGATGGCCTACCTCATGCCAGAGAAGCAGGGGCAACTAACTCAATACTTCAGAACACTAGCAAATTTCACCAGGCTGACTGCAAGGAAAATCCTGCAGGCTCTGGGATTCATGGCATCTTGCATCCTACTAATCCCATGTGCAAAGCTGCATATGAAGAAACTTCAATGGTACCTGAAAAACCTATGGTCTCAACACAGCCACAGTTTGGAAACAATAATACCACTAATTCCATGTCTTCAAAAGGAATTTCTGTGGTGGGCTCAAGCATGCCAAACAAACACAAGTCTCCCATTCAGCAAGCCTCAAGCAAATCAAGTCATCACAACAGACGCCTCGGACTACGCCTGGGGGGCGCACATGACAGATCGGTGCATTCAGGGCAAATGGTCCCAAAAAGAAAAGCACCTTCACATCAACCAAAAGGAAATGCTAGCAGTAATAAATGCTATTATAGCTTTCAAAGACCTACTGCATCCAGGTCAACTATTGATAAGGACAGACAACACCACAGTAATGTGGTACATAAACAAACAGGGAGGAACCCATTCATATCCCCTGTGCAGGCTCGCCATGTCACTTTGGAACATGGCTCTGGACTTACAAATCGAACTTCAAGCACAGTACTTGCCAGGCAAGGAAAACACGCTGGCAGACAACCTAAGCAGAAATATGACAGATCCACACGAATGGAAGTTGCATCCTCAAGTTTTTACAGAGATAATTCAAGCATGGGAAAGGCCAGACATAGATCTGTTTGCCTCCCACAAAAATCACCAATTGACAAAATTCTGCTCAAGGATTTTTCATCCAAAGGCCTGGAGAGTGGACGCTCTCTCTTTCAGTTGGACAACAATGACAGTTTATGCCTTCCAACCTCTTCCTCTGCTGCCCAAAGTTCTATTAAAAACCAGAGCAGACAGACCAAAGATGATTCTCATTGCTCCAGACTGGCCAAGACAACACTGGTACCCACTCCTGAGGAGCCTGACGCATTCCCCACCATGGACCCTGCCTCTAATGCCTCTTCTTCTGACTCAGCACAGCTTCAAAACTCTTCACAGTCAGCTGAAAACACTCAATCTGGCCGCATGGAAGATTCCTTAACATCACAACAGACCCTACTCTCCAAGGAGGTGCAGGATGTCATCTTGGAGGCCAGAAGGCCGTCTACTAGAAAAGCTTACTCCGCAAAATGGAAACGGTTTTGTGCCTGGAATGAGAAAAAGGGCCAGAATCCTGGAAAACTGAATTTACCTCAAATATTACAGTATCTAGCTGAGCTGCTAAGCAGTGGACTTTCATTCTCCTCCATCAAAATCCATGCCTCAGCCATTTCTGCAGAATACAACACTGATCCACCTTTAGTCTCTCACCCCCTCTTAAGACAGTTCCTCAGAGGGGCTAAGAATATGAAACCCCAAGGAAACAACCAATACCTGCTTGGGATCTCAATTTCATTCTAGAAAAGCTGACCTTGCCTCCTTTGAGCCAGCTGCCTCAACAGATTTGCAATATTTGTCCTGGAAAACAGCTTTCCTTCTGGCTATTACCTCAGCTCGTAGGGTATCGGAACTACAAGCCCTCATGGCTGTGCAGCCTTTATCATCTTCCATCAGGACAGAGTTTCCTTACGAACCAACCCCTCCTTTATGCCAAAGTGGTATCCAGGGTAGCTTTGAATCAGGCTATACACTTACCTACCTTTTATCCTAATCCTCAAAACAAAGGGGAGAGATTACTACATTCCTTGGACATCCACAGACAACTGCGTTATTATTTGGACAGAACAAAGCCTTTCAGAAAATCAGAACAGCTCTTTGTGTCCTATGCTATAGGAGCTCAAGAGGAAGCCAATTTCCAAACAGACAATCTCAAAATGGATAGCCCACTGCATACGCTTTTGTTGCTCTTTTCATGGCAAAACTGTACCTGCAGGCATCAGATCTCACTCCACAAGGGCCACAGCTACCTCTGCAGCTTTCCTCAGAGGAGTTCCTACCAAAGATATTTTGGAAGCAGCCACTTGGAGTTCTGTGCATACCTTCTCCAAGCACTACCACCTACCATTATACTCCAAAACTAGAGCAGGCTTTGCCACTGCAGTCTTGCAGGGCATCCTGGCTCCTCCTAGTTCCACCTAGTGCCTACCACCCCTTTCTTAGCTTTGGGATTCTACCCATCTGTTATGACTGCAGCTGTATGCACGATGAACATAGTACAGTTTTGTACCTACCATAAATGTAGATGTTCGAGTGCTAATACAGCTGCAGTCCAGGTTTCCTCCCTCCTTCCCCTCTTGGGACAGGCCTATTGGCTAACACCTCCTCATACAACCTGATTGGGGTATTCATTTATGGTGTATTTGCTTGCACTACTGTATTTTGATTATATGGCATTGCTTTATTACACAAAATTTATGTATTGCCTTCCTTCTGGGGGCACCTGACATCTGGGGCAAGAAAAACTGAAGAAAATGGCGTCGGCTGGTTCTTTTATACCCCTGTCGCACTGACGTCGGGGAAGAAGCGACGACAACCGACGTCGGACCTAGACTTTGGAATTCGGCCGACCGAGGACCCGCCTTACGGCAGGAGAACCCGTCTGTTATGACTGCAGCTGTATTAGCACTCGAACATCTACATTTATGGTGGGTACAAAACTGTACTTTCTGTAAAGTCCCTGAAGCTCAAACTTTCTTGTATAAAAGCCCTTCCTCTGACCCTGTAGCTACTGATAAATCATCTAAGTTGCTGTCCTCCTCTAAGCTTTTACTTTCTGATAAGGACAGTCATACTGTGGAAAGTTATGGGAAAAATGTACATTTCTGCTACCTTAGCTTTAAGAGCCGTTAACTACCAGAACTATATGACTAGGTATGTACCGACTCTTCTTTCTAATCTTGGGGGCATTCTGACTGATATGCCTGACTGAGGCAAAGATTTCTGCTATTTTCCTTTTCAGTTCTGCTTCTCACATGTCTCATCATTCTATTAAGTGCAGCTGTGATGCTGCCGATGCCTCCTGTAGGGATGCTGCATCTGGATTTGTGATGACGAGGTACTCTTGGTTGCTCTTACAAGAATATATCTGAGGACATCAAGGCTAAATTACTAGACTGTACTTTGGACACCCAGAATTTCTTTAACACTGCAGCTGCTGCACGTTTTAAAACCTACATGATAAGGGTAATGTTATGCTGGATCTGAAATAAGTCTTTCTTTCTGCTGTTCCTAAATTTCAAGGAACTTATCCATCTAAGCCTTCCTTTGTCAATAGGCAACCTAGACGGCCTTCTTAGAGGAAAACAGACTTCCAAGAGAGTTCTTCCTGGCAAGTCTTCTCAGGGTACTAAGGGTCGAAAGCCTGCCTTCTCTGACAAATATGTTTTCATTTAATATTCAGCCACAGTTGCCTCTCGGCCAGGTTCCTCTGGCCCTCAGGCTGACTCTTGTCTTTTCCTGTCTGGTAGCAAACAAACACAGACTCTTAGGTGCTTTTCATTATCCAAAATGGTGATTTCATGGTTTGGAATTCCCTGCCCCAATTGTCAGGACTTCCTCATCCTCTTCCTTGCCAGCTGCCTCATTTTCCTTTGGTTCTTCAGGAACATTTAGAACAGGGGACAATCCAACCCTCTTCCCTATTCTCAGTAAGTAGGGATTTCTCCTCCAGGATGTTTCCGTTTCTGGTTCCCAGGAAGGAGGTGTCTTGGAAGCCTATTCTGGATCTTTTCTTTCTCATCCCCTTTTTAAAAGTTCCTTCAGGATGTTATCGTTCCAGAAGCTGTTTCCTGCGTTGCTACCCTAAGCTTTTCTGGTGTCCTTGGATATGAGGGATGCTTACCTACACATTCCTGTTCACCTTCTCTTGAGGAAGTTTTTACATTTCTTCTTTACATTATCAGTTCTCTGCTTTGCCTTTTAGTCTTTCTACAAGTCCAAGGGTCTTTACCAAATGTCTGGCCACAGTAGTAGCCTTGGACATCCTTCAGAGAGTTTGTTTATTCCATTATTTGGATAATCTTTTGATTCAGGGCTATTTTGTTGGCTGTGTTAGGGGGTTTGAAATCATTACCTAGTAGACTGTAGTTCGCGTTGGAGAAATATTTCAATTTTTTTGCTCCTGTGGGGGTGTCAGGTCTGATCGTTACTTCAAATGAGAAAGATTTATGGTCTGGCCTTACCAGGGAGGGTAAGGCACGGGTTAATGCAGTGATCTCCCATGTTGGGAGTACTAAGTCAAGGACATTTGAGCCCTTTGTGGGGATGTAGACTTAGCTGTTCCAGGACATTTGTATCGACAAAGTCCAGGAACCTCAGGGCGGGCATGTTTGTGCTTGTGTATGTCATTCAGTTGATGGAGGAATAGTTGAAATAGCCCACAATCAAAGTGCTTGGCTGTATAGTGAGTGACTGTAGTAAGTCCGGGTAGGTGGTGTGCTTTTTTTGGTTCATTGTGGTGAGCCTGTAGCTAGCAATGGTGTTGTTGGGTGCTTTGCCTTTAGTTAGTTGGACATGGAGTAACTCAAGAGAGTCATACTGTTTAACCAGTCTTGAGGTCTATTTGGCTTTAATGAAGATGGTTACACCTCCACCTTTGGTTCTTTTGTGCTCTTTTTGGTGTCTGAGCATGTGAAAGGCATTGTAGCCTTGCATAGCCAGGGCGCTGTCTACGGCCTTGAACCATGTCTCTCTGACTACACAGACATCAGCATCTTCAAGGTGAAGAGTACTTCCAGAGAGTGCAGTCTCCTGTTTATGCTCCTAGCATTAAGCAACATAACCTTGAGCTTGTCTCGAGTGGATTATTGTACATTGGAAATTTAGTTGTTTTGACATTGCCTAATAAAGGCACTATGGGGGAGGCATGCACCTTTTCCAGTATCCAAAAGCCTAAAGAAAAGTGAAGTGGCAAAGCCGCATGGTCTGTTAACCATGTCTTCCCAGGGTGGCAGATACTGGATCCCCCTGGAATGACACCAGAAGCTAAGCCGGTTGTTGAAGTCAGTTACGTTTTGTCTGTATTGTGGCATCATCCTGGGTGAAGGTAGAATGCTGCTTAGGGTAAGGACATACCTGGCTGGGGCACACAATCTGAGAGTTCAGTCATGTCTCTCTTCATATAGTCCAAAGAGGTACTTCTCAAGTCATTCACCCCAACATGTACTATGGCAGAGTCATAGCGGTAATTGTTGAGTGACTTGAGTGCGTGCATGATTTGACTGACCCTGGCACCTGACAGTCAGCTGACTGTGACCTTCACTTTGTCCAGCCTGGTGCGGGGGACATCTGTGTTGTCTCACTATGGAGTCCCCTGTGACCAGGACATTTGGTTTTGAGGTGTTTTGCCTTGTGGGCTTATTTGCTGAGACACTGGTGTGTGTCTTCTATAGTGGATTCTGTTTGCTTTGCAGTGTGTGCAAGTGGTTTGCAGTTGGGAGGTCTCTGATCTTTTGGTAAGCTTCTATTGAAATTCTTGACTCTCAGCAGACAAATTATGCTTTGTTGCATCTGGATTTTTCTCAGCCTACAGCAGTTCCTTCTGTTTTGTCAATATTAGAGGATGCTTTTTAACAGCTAGCAGTGTGTCTGATAGTCTTGTGCTCCTAAAAAGTCTGATAGTTTATAAAAAGTACCTCAGACACGTATATCTTTTTCTGATCCCAAATCAGATCCTGCAGTTATTTCCTTAGCAAAGCCATGTACTGCTAAAAATATTGTGGATGTTAACCCCATTCTCTCTGACAAGGATGGGAAAGATTTTGTACAAAAACTTTCAGAATTCTGAACTGCCAGGCTTGCATTCATATTTGTACTGGCTTCTTTTGAGAAATTTAACTTTTAACCTTCCTTCCTTTAAAGGTTAAAATCTTCATTGAATTCCATGATTGTACCTACTTCTCAAGTAATCAAACACTCTGATTCTGCTGATGCTAAATTCAGAGCAGCTGCTTCTGATTAAGTTATGAGAAGATTTTCTTAGTTACGTTTTCAAAACTAACCAGATGTTGTTAAAGCTGAGAGTTTAAATTCTGTCCTTGACAAAGATGTTTTTTTGGTCCTTCGTACTGCTGATTTGCTTAAAATACTAGATGAAATCTTATCTCATTTTAACAAAAACTTTCTTTTCGGTTCTGGATCCTTTTCCAAGAAGCACAGTAAGCGGTCCCAGCAAGGAATCGAGCAAACAGAATTTTAAAAGCAATTGCAAGAAGGCTCAGAGAAAGGGGCAGCCTCCCAGTGTCAAGGACAGTCCAAAAAGTAAGAATGTCCACTTGAACATTCAAGTCCCCCAACCCTCACCCTAACAATTCCTTAAATCTCTCTCTGTGTAGGCCTTCATCTTCCCCAGTGGCATCAAGCTGTCTCACACAAATGGCTTCTGAGAATAACCCATCAAGGGATGACAATGGCAATCCCGTCCTCCCTTTCATGGGATTTCTGCTCATCTTGTGAGGCAAACTTCTCTGTTTCTTCCAGTTTTGGAGCACATGTTGTCTCAGGGGTTATAGAGCCAGTGCCTTTAGACCAGATAAGCAAAGATTTTTATTCGAAGATTTTCCTGATACCAAAAAAAGAAGTAACATGGAAACCAGTTCTCGACTTAAATCTTTATATAGAGGTCCTGAAGTTCAAGATTCTAGCCCTTTAAACCTTGTTACCACTCATTCACCATGTCAGTTTCATGTTAACGTTAGACTTAAAGATGCTTATCGTCACAATTCAGTTTACAAGGAATTCAGATGTTTTTAACATTTTCTGTATCTGTATTACACATGATCAGTTATATGTCTTACCTGTTGATCTTTCTACTGCTACTGCAGGATATTTACAAAGTGTGTGGCTGCAGTAATTGCTAACTGCAGACTTTAAGGCACTTACATATTTCCATAGTTGGAAGATTATCTTGTATTTATAGACTCTTTTTCAGTTTTCAGGATTCTTTGACAAGTGCCAGGAAACTCGTTCTCAGTCTGGGGTTTCAGATGAACTTTGAGAAATCATCCCTAACTACTTTCCATGGAATAGTTCTTCTGTGGTGTCTTCTGGGTACTTCCATAAGAAGGGCGTTTCTTCCTCTGGATAAAGCAGAATTGTACAAAGAAAACTTCCTGAGCTTTTCCAACCAGGATCAGACATCTGCTCAGGAATTTGTCAGGATTGTAGGTTTCATGGCCTCTCTGGTTATTATTCCCATGGACAAACTTTACATGAGAAAAATTCAGAAGTATATCAGACCAGTCTGGTCTCAACACCAACACCCTCTTTCTTTTCAAATTCTAGGGCTGGGGTTTGAAAGATGGAAGTTAATAGGGTGGGTGGACCAGTTATCGCTCAACCCAGGTCTCCACTCTCACTTCCTCCTCTTCTTCAGTCTGTCACAACAGATTCTCCAGACTTTGCTTGGGAAGGTGTGTCAAATGAGGTAAAGGTGCAAGGTCTGTGGAACAATCCAAACAGCCAAAAGCACATAAATACCAAAGAGATGATGGCAGTGATAAATGCTTGAAAGCCTTAAATCATCTCTGGTATCCAGAACCTCTGCAAGTAATCACAGACTAGAGCTATGGCTTGCTCGTGTGGTCCATTCTCTGATATGGCACTCCTCTCTTCTGTCCTAGAGAAGACCACCAGATCCATGTCATGCTGTCATGTAGAATGTGAGAGACAAAAGTCTGCCAATCACATCCCATATGACCTTGCACCCAGTACAGCTTCCCCATTCACCCCACACTAGCTACACTTCTGTCACAGGCAACACCAAAGTGAATATGGTGAATAAACAAATGGGGAGTGCCAGATCTTATCCTCTGTGCAGACTTGCCATACCAGCCTTGGAAGTAGCAACTTAGTACAGTTCAACTCTGTAGATTTTATATATAGTCAGAAAAAAACATTAAAGCTGACGAGATGAATGGGACTAAGAAAGACCCTCACAAATAGAAACTGCATCCAGGATATTCCAGGAACTCTTCTACTGTGGGCAGCACCTTAGGGATTTGTTTGCCTCATTTCAAAATAGACAGCTGCTGAAATTCTGCTCCAGGATTCCTTGTAAGCAGGCTTAGAAGACAGATGCTTTCTCATTCCCATTGATGGGACTGTTCCTGTATACCTTTTCTGCTGACATCTAGGGTTCTTCTAAAGATCCAGAAGGGCTCTTCAAAGATAATTGTAGTAACTCCCTTTGGCGCCAGCAACAGTTGCTCTCCCTTCTTTTGAAAATGGCCAACAAAAATTAGCATAAGCTCCCGGACAGGAAGGATTTAGTCACATAAGGCAAGGATTTTTGATACTTCCCAATCTGAAAATGCTTTCATTGACTGCCCGGGTGATAGAGTTTTGATTCTTTTTAGGCATCCTTTTTATGAGGACATGTAGAAGGTAGTAAAGGAGGCTGAAAAAACTGCTACTAGGAAATTATGTATACGTGTGTGTGTGTGTGTGTGTGTGTGTGTGTGTGTGTGTATATGTATATGTGTGTGTGTAGATATATATATATATATATATATATACAAATACAGGTTGAAAAGATTCTCTAGTTGGTGCCATACTAAGAACCAAGGCCAGGATGTCTCTGGTTCTAGAATATTTGTGATTATTATCCTCTGGCCTTTCTTACTCTATCAAGGTTCATCTTTAGGCCATATCTGCTTCCTTGCTTGCCCTAAGATCTCTTCTTTCCGTGCTTCCACAGATCAAACAGTTTTTGAAAAAAAAACATTTTTTTTTTGTGTATCTGTCCACCTACAAAACAGGTTCATGGGATCCTAACTTTGTTCTTTAAAAACTGATAATTTTCCCCCCCTTTAAAGCAGCTCATTAGGCTTATTTTGAGGCCCTTAACTTAGTAAATGATTTTTTCTCATTGCTATGATATCTGCTAGATGAGTATCCAAGTTACAAGCTCTTATGGTGAGACTGCTCTGTCTCATTTTCCATAAAGATAGGGTGTCTTTGAGAACAAACCCTTCTTCTATGCCTAAACCGGATTCAGAGTTTACTATGATTCAAACTATTATTCTCATTGTATTCTTTCCAGAACCTAAAAACAAGAGTGAAAGTATGCTCCAATACTCTATGTTCATAGGCAGCTTAACTACTTCTTGGACAGAACAAAATCCTTCAAGATGACCGATCAGATGTTTGTTTCTTGTGAAGGTGGTAAAAAAAAAGGGATAACCAGTGTTAAACCAGTGTTAAAACAGAAAATTTCTACATGGTTATCGAATGTCACTTCTTTCTGCTATGCTCACCATAACAAGAAGTTTCCAGACAGGGCCACGGCTTCACTGTACTAGGGCTTTGGCTTCTTCTCTGGCCTTTTGGAAAGGGGTACACTTCTAGAAGTATCCTGTTGGCAGCAACTTGGTCCTGAATACAGTCTTGTGCAAAGAAATGCAAAGTGAATTCCTTTTCTAGGCCCAGGGCTGCTTTTGCTAGGACTCCTGAGTTCTTAGTTTCAGTCCTCTTTACATAATTGTAAGCTGTGGTAATCCACCTATATTGGGTAAAGAGAGAATGAAAACATACCAAACTTTTAACAGGTCAGAATGTGCCTAGACATTGTTAGAAGGTAACACAAAAAGTAATAAACTTAAGTGTCAATAAAAGCAGTATAAAGTAAGATGTGCAAAAAAATGTTAGAAGGTGATATGCAAAATACAACCAAAATGTAAGTAAACCAGCAGAACGTAAAATTGAATTTTGAAATTAGTAAACACTAAACAACATCTAACTGAACATACAGTTCTGTAAGTAAACTGACCATAGCAGCTGATGTT
Source organism: Protopterus annectens (assembly GCF_019279795.1). Classification (NCBI taxonomy): domain Eukaryota; kingdom Metazoa; phylum Chordata; order Ceratodontiformes; family Protopteridae; genus Protopterus; species Protopterus annectens. The sequence goes on from NC_056742.1 coordinate 392,343,699, forward strand.
CTAATTAATCACTGTTGCAGTAGCCTAACTGTATAGGTTATATCCTGCCAAAAATATGGCCCCATACAGCTTTCAAGGCCTCAGGGTACCTTCTACACACTTAACTGCATGGGCTGGAGCAGAGCTACATATAAAAAATGGTCAGAGAGACAAAAATACCAGAGTTCTCTTGCCTCAAGAAGTGAAGACTGAGCATTGAAATGAAAATGCTTGGAAAGATATATATATATATATATATATATATATATATATATATATATATATATATACATATACAAGAAGTATATTCATCCACAGCTGGACAGTAACCATAAAACAGCAAATATCATGGATGAGGGGGGAGGGTTACTGTAATCTATGTACTGATCTATTAGAATATCTACTGTTGTATACACAAGTGTGGTGTTCAGCATTAAATCACTGTTGCAGTAGCTGGCCACCACTACTGTAGACCACTCTGTATTAGTGGCTCAACACCATTGTTCAGCAGATGATGGTTCTGACATATTGCTCCCTACAGAACATTGCCTCCCTGTCTAGACATCAGATGGTGCCAATATCAGGCCCTGTTGCTCCAGGCATTCAAAGTTGAAGCAAATTTTTTTATTTATTTTTTATTTTACATTTGCTTAATCGCCAGTCCCTAACTGATGCAATGTCCACATAGAGCCCGAAAAGCTTATCTGCGCAGATCATCTGTTTATTCTGTCAGCACTTATATGGAAACAGTGTATAGTAGCAATGTATGCTCAGTCGTCTTACTATAGAGCCACCAACTTCTCTTCCTAGGTGTCTTCTGCTAGTATCTGTAACCAGGATCCTGTTATACAGATAACCCACTGCAGTTTCCTACCCCTATAACTTACATTGCCGTATCCATGTATGGCTATGATAGTGCACTCACTGCTCATGTCTGTGTCCACTGTATATGTGCTATATTGTATTCGTGTTGTGCATTACAGATACTTGTGGTAGGTGGTTTACATTGTGGTTGTTGGTGTGCAACTTATGAAAGTACAGTGTGCTGCTGCTGTTGTGCATCACAGATACCCGTGGTCTGTGGTTTTCACTGTGGCTGTTGGTGTGCAGCTCGCTGCTGTTGTACACTGACATATTGTTTGAATCTCATACCATTCCTACAGTGCATTGCAGTTCACCTAAATCCACTATTTATAGGTTAGTATACTATGTTTAGGAATATCAGGGGCAGTCACCTTCGCTATAAGGCTACTCAGTCTTTCCCAGTAGGTAACGGATATCTGTGAGGATAATAGCACGTTTTTGCCTCCCCCACCCCAGGTCTTAATGGATATGATTCTTTTCTTTGGGGTAACCATTGCTGTCTTTGTCATCTCTCACTTGTTCTATTCCCCATTTTCTAGTACTTTCCACTCTTTTTAGTTGTCAGTCATGGCAATTCACCATTAGATTACACAGCAGGCAGTTTCATTTTTTTTCTCTTACATTGGGACATGGATCATTAAAAGGTGGTAGGTATCATTTATTCTCAAGGGAACTTTCTAGTTAAGGCCACCAGTTAAGCTCCAGCTGCTGTTCAGAACCTGCATAGAATGCTACAACAATTTAATTGGCTACTCTGCTTGTAGCATTAGTTTACACCTGTAGCAGCCTATATATATCTTCCACTGCAGAACATTTTCTAGAAAATATATTTTAGAGCATTTTTGTTAACTAGATATCAGCTTTCACATGACAATAAGAAATTCCTCTATAAGGACATGTTTATTGAGTTATTTACAGAAATATGAAAACATATGCTTAATTGTATAATGAACAAAAATATTACTAGGTATCTCTCAGGATGTGTAACTTACAGTGCAAATATCAAAGACAGTTTTCTTTAACAGCATCTAAGGTTTCACTTAATGTTAAGCAACAGTTTAAGTCACTTGGGTTTTGAAATATCAAGTACATATGGAAATATTGCTTATTTTCATAATTACTAGCAAACTAGCAATATTTCCAATATAGTGTGATGTAAACCAACATTGACAGTAAATTGTTCTATCTCCTGCATTGGTTTTTCATACCATACACCTCAACAACCTGTAGGTCTCTCGGTTATGGAGATTTGAACATAAATTTGAAAATATGGATAATAAGTGGTAAAGATTAATTTCTTCACTGCAGGACATCCTAGACTAAGAATCTTAGTGTCAGTTTGTTAATAACTCCCTTCGCCTTTATAATATTGCTTGTTATTCGTTAATAAGTCACTTTTTTTAAAGAAGCCAGACCCAAGAAATGTTCTGGATGCAGTAAGGAGGTATGGATGTGAACTGGAAGTATACAAAAAAGGCATTTTGGGCTTGAGTGAATACCTGTCCTCCAAAACATTCTTGCTTGTAGCTGTGCCATATTTACCTGTAGAGTTTCTAAAATACAGGTGTTGATATCCAAAGATGCCTAATTGATTATTTACGAGAATAGACCATCATTCATAGCCAAATCTATATGCATCCTGAAAGTGGCCTCAGCAGCAAATGTAATATTTCGTCCATCTTAATATAGTGTTCCAAAATAAGGTAAGAGAAGTGAACTCGGTGTTATCACATATCCTTTCACAAATCACATTTTATTTAGCAAGAATGCTGATGTTTTATAATGAGTCTGCTAACTGTGCCTAAGGTATTGAAGGACAGAAAATATTTAATTAAGGTTGGCTGCTTATTGGCATTAGAAAGATGCACTCAGATTACACTGCAGATAACATGTGCTTGATTAATGGCTCATGTGCTATAGAAGTTAGTGGGGGGAGGATGAGGGAAAGACAGCCAATGCTGTCTTACCCATACCAAGGGAGGGTGTTCATGAAATCTTGCCACAAGACCTGTACGTAAGAATGGAATGAGGCAGAGCCAAAATGGGCTAAAGGGTTTTGAACTGGCTGGTGTCAGATCCAACTCCTGCAGTTTTTGAGTTGGGAAAGGATGAAGCCACCAAGAAGTATGTGTGCATTCTAGATAGACATCACAGATGTGCAGAAATGTGGTATGGGACCCAACATAGTTTGGCAATATACCACTATTTTAGGTCACCAGGATGGGGTGTTAAGTGTTCAAAAATGCCCTGAGCCCTGCTGGATGACAGCCATGGTCCCTTGCTCTTACTATTCTCTCCCACCGTCCTGTGAAGCAAGGAATCAGAAGGAGCATTCAATGGGCCAGTAGGGAATGTGGGTGCAGTGGCTGTGGAATGGGCAAACAGTCATTTAAATAAATCCAACTAAGGTTTACTGTGGTGATTCTTTGACTGCATCCCCTTTTGTCCTAAGTACAAAAGGCCTTTGACAGGAGTAGTTAAGACAGTCTGCACTACAGCACTTGTAATGTACAGCTGCTTATTGACTTGTATGTGATGATTCTGCAGAGCATTCTAGCATAAGAAAATAATCTGCTTCTCTTGAGCTGTGTGCTGCTGAGATCACCTGCTACAGGTTGCAGTGACAGAAAGATAGTATGATTGTGTAAGAGATACTGTTCATTACAGTGGATATTCAGGAATATCCCTTATCCCTTGGTTATTTTTTGGTGTGACAAGCATGTCCATTCCTAGACTGCTTATACTGTTTTCATACCTTCATGTCTGACATGAAGTAGCACATCCTGATTACTGTGTCCTCTTCCTTGTATCTCTGTGAAAACTTTTGTTGGAAGAAATAGGACAGTTACTGCACTGCACTGTGTTGTCGCACCATCATAACTACTACTCTTTAAAAGGAAAACAAAATACACCATTGTGCGTCTGCATAAAAGTTTAGGACACAAGCTCTGTACTCAGATGGCTAAACACTTACGTGTCGTACTTGCCCAGTACTTAAGGGGGAATGGTATTTACTGCAGTACTAAGGTAGCTCAACTATTACACTGAGGGACTGTAAAGTGCAATATACAAACTGTGCAGTAATTCAGTCTAATCATAGATATGCTGCTATTGTTTCAATTTTACTTTGAAAATATTACCTTCATATTGTTCCTTGTCTACTGTTCTAGGATGGGTGTGGGTCACTGCTGTCCTACTTTACTTACTAATTGCTACTTATTACATTTCTACAGTGATATTTTATTAATTTTTCTCTGTCTATATGTGTAACTGTTTCCTGCATTGAGAACGAAGTATTGTAATTTCGTTCAGATGCACTGCTATGTAGTTCTGAATGACAATAAAGTTTTCTTTCACTTTTACTTTGCAGAAGTCAATTTGCAGAGTAACGTCCATAGCACACCGATGGGCCTTTAAACTCAAAACTTAAAATAATTTATACTGTAAACTGCCTTGTTATCCAGAATGTTGCCCGATTGTCAGATATAGTCCCCCACATGCTAGTCATTGAAAACCGATCTGGTTTATGTAGGTTGATATTATATCAGAGATTATCTCTGCTAGTTAGTTGCTTGTTAAAACCGGTTTACTATGGAAATTTCGAATCAACTTCAGTCGATTGTTTGCAATGTTGACCTGAAATGTTGAATCTGAAATTCCGAATAGTAAACCACAGCAAAACTGAATACATTGACCTCCATGGTTTGATGTATTTGACATAGCAGGAGATGATGTCACTCACCTTCTGCTATACACATTAACCTAACGTTGAACACTACATTCAACGGTACGTTAATTCTACTATTTTGCCCCCCTGCACCCCTCATATCCCCTGCACATTAAATATACCGACTCCAAAATTGCACTGCAGTGAGGAAATGGGCTAATTCCCTGTTCTTCACTGAAGCGCGACATCCCTCCACAGTCTAGGTACGTTGCTTGCCAAAAGGTCGAGTGCACCATGCTACTCTACACCTGGTCGACGTCTGTTGGTTCAATTTCCTGCCCCTTGGAAACTGTGATTTCGAACATCGGCTGTTCTGAACTGCCATTCGGGTAAGTCATAGTAAACCATTAAAACTATATGTGCTCCCCTTTTATAACTTCTGGGGGGGCAGGGGCTTCTGTTAACTACTCAAACCTACATTTAGCTTTTACCCAAGAGGATACTTCTAAACTTCCTGCCTATGTCAAATGTGTAACTGATTTTAGTTTCAGTCCTTTTGGAGCTGTAGAAAGCCAGAAAGAATCTTCTCTGATTTACCATGTGTGCCCGAACAAGCTGTTCATTAATTATCATGCAACTAGGACATCTCTGGTAACGGAGAATGACTTATTACAAATGAATATGGGAGACTGCATGCTATGTTTAGTTTTGAGTGGTGTACTCAGAAGGATTAATTGTTGCTGCTGGGCCTTTTCCCACATCCTCAGTTTGTGCTCTGTTCCTACACATCATAGTGTGTCCATAATGGTCTTGCCTTCCTGGCCATTGTTAAAGTTCACCCAGGGTGAGTTAGTTTTGTAGTGGTACTTCCAGGTTTTAGACACAGTCAAGTTTAGGAGGTAAGGCTGGATTGTGTGGATAAATGTTGTGGGTATTTAAGCATGTAATCTGGCAAAAGTCCTTTTCAGTTTATTAAGTAATTTTGTTTCCACTGTAAACAGGACTTGACACTGTTCACATTTTCTGTCCGTCTCTCTCTTGTTGATTCTTAGCTGTTTCTTGTTTGGTTATAGTATTCTGAATTTTGTTTTTGTTCGGTGTGAGGGACAATTCAGTAAATTATATTAAGTTGCAAAGGATACATGTATCTCTCTCTCTCTCCATATGAGGAAAACTGCATATTTAGGAATAACTAAGCAGTGCTTCTTTGATTTTTCAGGCTATACACAGGAAGAGAAGACTGAAATTGCACACAGGCACTTGATTCCTAAACAGTTAGAACAGCATGGACTGACACCACAACAGATTCAGATTCCACAAGATACTACAGAGGAGATCATTGGCAGGTAGGTTTTATATGACATGCTTGTTTGTGAATATATGAGTAAGTAAATATTTAAGTTTGTCTGGTTTACCAAGATATGCATCTTCTGTAAGTTCATCTAGAAACTGACACAACTCCCAGCATGTCTGTGCTGATGTTGGTCTCTTTTCTTATAACAGTCCACCATTTTAGGTCATTCTGAAAAGGCAGACTTTTGTCTCTTAATTACTGAATCTTCTTGTGGTGATAACACATTTCAGTTTTGAAAGATTTGTCACTGCTAAATCTTTTCTAATAACATGTTATTACCTTTAAAGTAGTATTGAAGACATTTGTACTCTTTCATTTTGCTGCAGCTGTAGAGAGATAGGGCTCCTTTGATTTGTTTGTATTGCCATTATATTGTTCACCTTGGTTCAGTTTATTTTTTTTGTTCAAAGAACAACTTGTAGTGATTTAATGTCTTTCTTTAGGATTCATGCCATGAATGCACGTGATACTGTTGGTGGTGACTGTTACACCTGCTGCCTTAATGCTTATGTATTCTCTGCTGTACAGCATAATCTGAGCTTTACTTTTGTTATGCTTTAGTTCAGTAACAGTTTGCACTCCTCCAGAGTAATAATTCCCTTATTGTGTGGCAACTACTTGATCTGATAGATATTCTTCCCTATTGAAATGCATACGTTGCATTTTTTTTTTATTTTGGACTGTAGTGCATTTTTTAAGAGCAGCCTTTTGTTACATACCACATTTGTATTTTTACAAACTGCACAATCCCTATGCAAGGCATATTTGTTATTTCAGCACTGATTGCTGATGCTACCTTTTTATAATTTAGTTTATATAAAAATAATGAACTATCTTCATGTCTGACAATCGGGGCTTACATTTAACTTTTAATAATTCGCCATCGTTAACCATATAAAGCCATATGTCACAAGAAACTATTATGTATGGTCTTAATCTCCATATTGATTTAACATTGCTCCTTAAATAAAAGTAGTTTAACACACAAGTTAACTATTTATAATGTAATTTGAGATCAGGAATTAACTTTTGATTGTATTATTTAATTACCACTTTATTACAAATCTCAACAATTGGACCAGTGATTCACACCTTCCTTATTAAATAGATTTAAGTCTTAAGTGCTTTATTCCACATCATTGTTTTCTGCAAGCTCAATTTCCATTACAGAATCCCTTGCAGCCTTTTTTATCAGGGAGTTCTGTTTCTAATATGTACAACAACCACAAACAGATCCAAACTGGTAAAAGTAAACCAAACAGCAGAGCCAGTGACATATGGATAAAAAACTAAGATCTTTAATTTCTCTGACGTCTTGGCACAATTGCTTTCCAAGAGTAAAAACCTTTTCTACTCAAATAACACACCTTATATAATCCTAACAATTACATCATAAAATAATTAAACAATGAACAATCTAATCAGAGTCTCTTTATTTGATGGCAAGTGTGTACCCAAGAAGACTGAATGCTCTAATTAAATCAAAAGGTGCTTCAACAAAGTATTAGTTTAAGGGCGTGCACACTTATACAACCAGCTTATTGTATGTTTATTTTTTATATTTTTCCCCTAACAGATTTGTTTTTCAATTGAATTGTGCAGGTTATAGGTCACATTAAAGGTGGGAAAAGTTTTGAAATGATTTATTGTGGTCTCATTTTTTTATATCATAAAAACCTGGCATTTTAACAGGGGTGTGTACACTGTCTATATCCACTGTACCTAATTGACTTCTGTAAGTAACAACTTCCATAGTCTTGTATATAATAATCTTTTGAGTAATTTCTTTGCTCAGCATCCCATTGCAAACAAATTCCCAAGTATCTTATTTTGTGATGACCCCACAAAAAGGGGAAGTTTTGTATCAAGCCATACGGTAGGGCATAATTCACTAGTATAGTCTTTGTTTTTGCTTTATTTATTTTATATACTGCTATACTAGTAAAATCTTTCAGTTTTTCAAATTGAATTCTTATCATATTCTGGACTGGTAATATATAGTATGTCATTTCAAAAAAGAGCTCGTTTCTCATTAATGTTTCTCCATTAATATGCTGTTATTTTGGTTGTATTTTATCACCGGCTAATGCCAATAAATGCAGATGAGACAGTAATGGTGAAAGTGGGCAGTCCTCCCTAGTTCTTCTCCTAAGAGTAAATGCTTTAAACAACTCGCCACCACCCTTCACCTTAGCTTAAAATGCTCTGCAGATATTAACTATTAATGTCCTCAGTTTTTGAGGAAATGTAAATGCATCAAAAGATCATACATTTCCAACTCACTCTGTCAAATGCTTTTGGACATCCGAACCTATTAACATTAATATGTTGTTATTGCCGATGTCATCCTTTTGAATCATGATGGCTGTGTTAATTTTGTCAAATGTTTGCCTACCTTCTATAAACCCACACACTAAACCCAATCTGTTATTGCCAAATAGTAGTCATAAACACTTTGTAATCAGAGTCCAAATGAGTCTGTATGACCCTGGATCAAGAGGATGTTTCCCCTCTTTAGGTATAACCACTGCTACTGGTGCTGCTTCTTTTCAAGTCAAGGACACGTCCCCATCCAGAAAACTATTAAAAGTGCTCACCAGACTAATTCCAACTCTTTCAGGAGTTTTCCCTGTATTCTGGATTTAACCTTCTCTTTATCTTCAATTTCCTTCATTTTTGATGTCAGTACCCATTGTTGTGTTCTAACAGTGGAACCAGGTAGGTGGACTGGTCCAAAGACACTTTTCCTCCACAACCTGGGCATTGGAGTACAACAGAGCAGCAGTGCCAAAGTTACAATAGTACAGGTATATACATAGTAGTAAAAGATTGCTTGTGTTACTCTCAGCCTTTACATCTTGTCTATATAGTGTCTGTATACTGCTCTGTAATAGTTTACCATTACATACATAATTTTTCTTGTGTCTACTTCTACTATACCATTCCCATAATTCCTGATTTTTAGCTGTCATCCTTTCAGCCTTTTATTGCCTCAGAGGTTGAGCTAGCCATTTAATTGCACTGGGATTAATATCAAAAAGTAGTCATTGTAAAACCACACTTGTGTGTTCATTCCTATTTTCCAAGTACTCTTGCATGGACATTCTAGTTTCTTTCAGTTGCTAGTCAACCTGTTGTGCTTTGCTTATTATTTTTCATTTCTTTAAATCCCTTATGTTTTTAAGCCTCCTATATACGTTTTGCAGCTGTTGCTCTATATCTTATTTGCTTTCATTATGACCACATTGCTAATCTTCAATTTACAATTATCCCACTCCTTTGCAAGTTCTTTACAACTTAGATTCAAATCTAATACATTTTTGCTTAAAATTTGATTTACCTATTTGTTATATGGCTTATTTTCAGAAGAAATACTGGAAAATGCCAATGTTTGTCACAATAGCCTTTAACTTGCATACAGAACTTAATTTGTACTGATGCATAGTTTGAAACTATCACCAGATGTGATTTCATGGTTTAAAAACTATGTTAACAGTACTCTGTTGATTTGTGCATCTAATTTTATCCCAAACCATATTTCCCCAAAAATGTGTATGTTTCATTTCATTCTGTCTTAATTTCATTGCATTGGTGAGCCCATGAACATGCATATATTTCTCTGGGTATCAGCTGGTATTCTGTCAGATCATAGCCCTATAAAGATGTTTTCCATTTCCTTTAAAGTATTCCAGTCTGCGGCTACCACCACACTTCCTTGATGAAATGTTATAAGTTCTCCAGTAATCTCTATATCTTATCTCAGTGTTTTTGGTAACTCTACAGTGCAATGAATAAGTATTTGCCCCCTTCCTGATTTCTTATTTTTTTGCATGTTTGTCACACTTAAATGTTTCAGATCATCAAACAAATTTAAATGTTAGATAAATATTAGGCAAAGATATAACCCAAGTAAACACAACATGCAGTTTTTAAGTGATGATTTTAGTTATTAGGGAAAAGAACGATCCAAACCTATATGGCCCTATGTGAAAAAGTAATTGGCCTCCTGTTAAATTATGACGTAACTGTGGTTGATCACATTTTTGGGAAAGATGAGTTCAATTTCACTAGCCACACCCAGGCCTGATTACTGCCAGACCTGTTGAATCAAGAGATCACTGAAATAGAACTTGTCAGACAAAATGAAGTAGGCCAAAAGGTCCCAAAAAGGAAGACATCATGCCGCGATCTAAAGAAATTCTGGAACAGATGAGAAACAAAGTAATTGACATCTATCAGTCTGGAAAAGATTACAAAGCCATTTCTAAAGCTTTGAGACTCCAGCGAACCATGATGAGAGCCATTATCCACAAATGAAGAAAACATGGAACAGTGGTGAACCTTCCCAGGAGTGGCCGGCCTACAAAAATTACCCCAAGAGCGCAGCAACGACTCATCCAAGAGGTGACAAAAGAACCCAGAACAACATCTAAAGAACTGCAGGCCTCACTTGCCTCAGTTAAGGTCAGTGTTCATGACACCACCATAAGAAAGAGACTGGAGCAAAAATGGCATGCATGGCAGAGTTCCAAGGCGAAAACCACTGCTGCCCAAAAAGAACATAAAGGCTCATCTCACGTTTGCCAAAAAACATCTTGATGATCCCCAAGACTTTTGAGAAAATATTCTGTGGACTGACGGAACAAAAGTTGAACTTTTTGGGAGGTGTGTGTCCTGCTACATTTGGCGTAAAAGTAACACAGCATTTTAGAAAAAAGAACATCATGCCAGCAGTCAAACATGGTGGTGGTAGTGTGATGATCTGGGGCTGCTTTGCTGCTTCTAGACCTGGACGATTTGCTGTGATTGATGGAACCATGAATTCTGCTCTCTACCAAAAAATCCTGAAGGAGAATGTCCGTCCATCAGTTCGTGACCTCAGGCTGAAGCGCACTTGGGTTCTGCATAGGTTCATAGGTAGGTACTAGGCTATCTGCCCAAAGGCATTTATAAGCCAAGCCAGAATGTGTTGGCTTTCGCCACCCCCTTAGATTAGTTCCCTGTGCCTCTGTCCAGCAGAGCCACTGAAGTGATCCCCGGGGTAAACTTTCTGTTTTCTATCCACTCGTCAAGATTTCTCTTCAAGAGTGTTAGCAAGGAGCTCTGCCTAATGTGGATTGGAATCTTGTTCCAAAGCATGGGAAGTCTCTGGGGCAGGAATCTATCCCTCCAGCACGTCCTATTTAGTGTTGTGGTGAGGTTTAGATCCCTAGAGCGTGTGGCTTGAGTGGATATGGTTTTCTTTAGGTGGAGCATGTCCTCCAATTCTGGGTTGGACATGGCCTTGTATGTCAGGCAGAGATCACCTCTGAGTAGGCGATGATCCAAAACACGCCAGCAAGTCCACCTCTGAATGGCTTAAAAAAAAATGAAGGTTTTGGAGTAGCTTAGTCAAAGCCTGGACTTGAATCCAATTGAGATGCTGTGGCATGACCTTAAAAAGGTGGTTCATGCTCAGAAACCCTCGAATATGGCTGAATTAAAACAATTCTGCAAAGAAGAGTGGGCCAAAATTCCTCAACAGTGATGTGAAAGACTCATTGCCAGTTATCGCAAATGCTTGATTGCAGTTGTTGCTGCTAAGGGTGGCACAACCAGTTATTAAGTTTAAAGTTTAGGGGGCAATTACTTTTTCACATAGGGCCATGTAGGTTTGGATATTTTTTTTCCTTAATAAATAAGTTCATCACATAAAAACTGCATTTTATGTTTACTTGGGTTATCTTTGTCTAATATTTACATTTGTTTGATGATCTGAAACATTTAAGTGTGACAAACATGCAAAAAAATAAGAAATCAGGAAGGGGGCAAATACTTTTTCATTGCACTGTATATACTGCAGCCAGTGTAATTCTTGCACCCGATAGCAACCTCCCACCACTATAAATCTTCCCTGTTTATCCTTCATTTGTTTCTCAATCTTTATGATTACACCCTTTTAAATTAATTTTAAGACCCCTTTCTTTTGCTGTCCCCCTTGTCCACAGGTTCATCGGTAAGTACTAGGTTAGCTGCCTCTGTGGGACATTTTAAGCCTAGCCAATTTCGCTTTTGGTGCTTGAATTAACTTGTTCCATTTGGTGTTAGAACTGGCCTTACCAATCCCATGGTTAATTGTATATTGCCCAGGTGAGAATAATTGGGATCATACCACAGGTAATCTGAGGGGACTCATGCATGGGATGAAGTATTTTAAGAGCTGCCTCCATCCATTAATAGTACAGGGGACAATCTTGGGGTGAGTTTTCTGTTTCCCATCCATATATCCAAGTTGTGCTTGAATATGGACAGGGATGAGCTTTATTTTTACATGGCCGGTGAGTGTGTTCTAGAGCAGCTGTATCATCTGTATGATTTACCTGTCCCTCCAAACCATTCTGTTGATGTTGCAGAAGAGCTTTAGATCTCTAGACTCTCTAGACTGAGTATTTCTGATGCCATTTAAGTTGCTGATGGGAAATAAATCTATCAGTATTGGTTTGAAGGATGCCTTATATGCCAAGGCAACAGGTCATCTCTTCGTAGTCTGTAAGATACCTAGTTTAGCGGCAGCATATCCCTTATATTCCAAACACACATCATAGCAGGGGTTGTACTTATGAACAATACTTTTTATGTTGACAAAATGTATAGCATTTTGTTTGAAGACACTTATAGAGTTTCACTAAATGAGTTAAATATTGCATATATTAAAATATATGCAGCTTTGTATGACATAGTGACACAAGGACAGATCACACTATTCAAGAGCACAGTTTTTTGTATTTGAAAGACCCCAAGATACCCATGATATATAGGGTACCAAAAATTCATAAAGACATGGAAAATCAACTAATGTGTCCTGTTGTGGATGCTAGATGTTCCATCACTTCCGCTTTGGCAAAATACTTGGATTTGTATTGCAAAGGCATAGTGCAAAATGTTCAGTATGTGTGCAAAACTCTTGTGATTTCTTGAGCAAATGCAATAACTTTGAGTTCAATGAAGGTCTTGTGTTTTAGCCATTGATGTGAAAGATTTGTTTACTGTGATTCCCCACACCACTGGAGTCCAGTGGGTAACAGAATGTCTTTGCAGTAATAGTGCTTTACCCCAAGATAGGATTAACCTACTGGTTGGGCTTTTAGAACTGGTACTACAGAATAATTGTGTTTAATTTGAAAATCGATTTTTTCTTCAGGAGAAAGGGGTGGCTATGGATTCTGTGTGGATTCCCTGTATGCCTATGCACTTGTGATAGAATGGGAAAACAAGTCTGTCCTGAATAGTATGTATAAGGAATCATGGTGCCTCTATACGAGGTACCTGGATGATCTTTATTGCATGGAAGGGTGACAGTAATAATATTCCCCTGTTCCTAGAATATTTAAACACCACCACTGAATTCTTGAAGTTTACTCATGATATAGGTATTGATGAAATTTCTTACCTGGATGTAAAATTGGTGAAGGATTATAATAGCAGGAAAATTTATTTCCAAAATTTATAGGAAACTGACTGACTCTAATTATTTTTTTGCACTATTTCTGCTCACATCCTGTAGCACTGAAAAAGAACTGAGTAAAAGGCCTATTTGTTAGAGCAGCACATACGGAATGAAGTGGTAATGAAAAGAGACGACAACTACTTCACCCCTATTCTTAGTGAGAAATATTTTAGGACACAAGGGGATATTTATAACTGGTAGTTTACATCATCCTTGGAACATAGGTGAGAAACCAACCCACAAGATTAGTTTTTTCACTACTTTTTCTGTCGACCACAATTACATAGTGTGTCTTGAATAAAAACTGGTATATTTTTAATGAAAATAAAGACGTCAAGGAAAAACTTGGCAACAGCCCCTTAATTATTTACAGAAAGGGACTTAATTTTAAAGATATTTGTGAATTCACCATCAAGGAAAGCAATCAAAGATACACTTATGGTATGTTTAAATGTGGTAGTTGCACTTACTGCAGAAACCTTTATTGTGATAACACCTTTATAGTAAATGGGGAACACTTAAAGTCAAGGGGTGTAGGTACAACTGTATGCCAAAAGGGATAATTTATTTAGCCCCATGTCAAGGCTGCAAAAGTTGCTATGTTGGAAAGACTGAACGTATGTTCAAAGACAGAATTTACAAACATTTGTATGCAATATTGAACAAAAGCAAAAGTAATGCACTAAGCACTTTGTCTTGCCCGGAACATGAATTTAAATTTACAGTGCTTGAACAGGTAGAATTGAATCACAGGGGGGACCTTGGGGGTTGTTGCAGGAAAAGAAAGAAGTACTACGGCAGCTTCGTTTTAATGCAAGCAGTAGCCCAGGTCTGAATGAACTATAAATGTGTTTATTTTTTAAGTGTTTTGACAATTTTAGTAATGACTGTTAAAAAAATGCTTTTATCTAGATGCTTTTTATTTAGATGGCTTTGGGATTAGGCAGTTTGTTTCTTTTGCAACATTAGTCAAATGGCATATTGTAACTTTAAAGAAAACTACTGGTCATGTGACTTCATAGAGTGGATTTTAAATACCCTGTACTTCAGATAAAAAAAAAAAAACACACAAGAAGTCTTTTTATTGTATAAAGACGAAAGCGCTTATCTGTTTATACTTCATATCAAACTCAATGTGTTTTGCAGTGGCCTCTGTGCCTTTTTGGATTTTAAAGTTTGTTTTTTGTTCCTTGTACAACCTTGTAGCAGTCTGTCAGATATTGAGTTTAGTGACGGTATACCAAGTAGAGTGCATTCCAGCAACAAAACTCTCCTTCCCACTTTTCTTTACAAAGCTTTGATGTTGCTGTCGGATTTGTATGTTTCAGTTAACGTTATTACTAATGCCTTAGAATTGTAAATATAAGTCAATACCTTTGTCTTCATTTTTGCTGTGAACCAACCCGTTAATGTTCCAAACAAATAAATCAAGTTGTGACATGACACTTATTTTATTCTACCTATATATATTCTTTGTTTTTCTGTTGCAAAATTATCCTTCATAGTCTGTTCTCATTTTTCTGTGTCAGTTTATATATTTGTATATAATACTGTCCCAACTGAACCTCGTCTCTTTTTTTCATTAAAACAACACACAATTCGCTTCCTAGCCAAAAATATACAGAACATGGTAAATGCATACATATTTTATGAAGACAGGAGAGTTAATACTCTGCATTAACAGTTGTGTAAAACTTTTATTCTGTTCTACTCACAATGATTTACTCCTTTGGACTATAGAATATCATTAATCTGTGTGTTATACTTGCCTGCAAGTTAGCACTTTAAATATCCTATTTCTAAAGATATCTTATTGTGCTGCTAAACAGCCAAGCATTACCATCTCCCTTCTTTCATTTATTTTTATTCATTCCTGCAGCTCATCTCTCCTGAAACGGGTGCATTCATTTTTAATATCTCTCCTTTAACTGCATTAACCCCTGTGCCTACCCTTACTCACGTGTGCTAATCCTAGCTGTATCTCTGTTCCTAATCCCAGCCATGTACATTGTTACAAAACCTTTTCAGTAACTATAACACTGTACAAGACAAAAGAACACATAAATGCACAACACTAAATGTATCCCCTCACCTAACACTTATTCTAACCCTAAACTTTGAACATGCACACATGCACAGTAACTGCTGTAATGCAGTCTTGCACATCTTCACAACTGCCACCTTTTCAGTCAGTCATTGTCTTGTGCACTGCTACTTACCAAAACTGTATAAAACTTGAAATGTTCATCATTCTCCCTCCTACAGTAGCCTTTAGGCTATACGGGTTGTGTCTTGCCCAAGATGCAACAACCAATCAGCTTTCAAATGCTCTAGCACCTCCCCCCACTTTCTCTCTGGCTGCTCATTGGTCATCCCTAAGGAGGTAAAATCAGCAGTCAGAGTTGAAAATCTTCAATACTTTCTTTCAGCCTCATGAAGTAGCAGCTCAGATGCTTAGTAAAAACAGTAGCCTGCACGTCAGCTTCTTTATAAGGTAAATGAGTCCCTTTTGGAGGACCCTTCCACACAAAAAATATTTTTTTAATATATTGTAAGTATGAACTAGGGAAAAAGTGTGATTTATTTATTTTAGCAGTTCTGGCCCTTTAAGACACCTGGTATTTCTTAATGACCACCTGTTTTGTGTCTGCGACTGCTAGATCTAATGTCCTTTTCATTCTTCCTCACTAATGGATCTAGGATCCGATCCTCTGATCCGACTTGGCCTCATTTACAAGACTTCAGATCCAAGCCTCGAGCTCCTCCCTCTATCCATAATGCTCTATTGTATCCCTGACTCCTCGGATCTTGTTTGCTGCCATAGCTGCAAGATTAAAGATCCTGCCTTGAGAGTAAGCATATCTATTTTGTATAATTCTCACATAATTATTGTACATTTTCTTTCTAACTTTCATATAAGTACTTTGAAACTTAGTTCTTCTCCTGCCATTTTTTGCAGGCATTAGGGCTTTCTATTATTAAGTGCTCGTGTGTGTGTGTGTGTGTGTGTGTGTGTGTGTGTGTGTGTGTGTGTGTGTGTGTGTGTGTGTGTGTATATATATATATCACCAAAGTGAAAAATCTGGCAACAGCTACCATGCAGAGTTCAAAATAATTTGTGACTTTAACGTAACAGCAACTTTGCTTACTCAAGTTTAAGTAAAAAACACAGCTTAATAGTGCACTCAGTCGGTTAGCGCTTTCACATTATAGCTTCATCAGACCATCTAATAAACTGAGTACCAAACCTTCATTTAAAATCATTCAACCATCAATCATGTCATGACGCATCATAACCACTTCCAAGGCCATCCTTTTAAAGGTACATGTTAAAATTCAGTATTTAAAATTCAATATTTAAAGGATGGCCTTGGAAGTGGTTATAATGTGTCATGACATGATTGGTGGTTGAATGATTTTAAATGAAGTTTTGGTACTCAGTTTATTAGATGGTCTGATGAAGCTATAATGTGAAAGCGCTAACTGACTGAGTGCACTAATAAAGCTGTGTTTTTTACTTAAACTTGAGTAAGCAAAGTTGCTGTTACGTTAAAGTCGCAAATTATTTTGAACTCTGCATGATAGCTGTGGCCAGATTTTTCGCTTTGTTGATTTTTGTTCATTTTGGGAGCACAGCTTTTACCTCTTGGAGTTTAGCCGTTTTCCTTTTTATTGTTGTCTCATATATCTATCTATCTATATATATATATATATATATATATATATATATATATGTGTGTGTGTGTGTGTATAAAATTTCCAGTCCTATTTTTTTTTTTTTTTAAAGTGTTTTTCTTCTCTGTTAACTTGTTAGGTTGAAGTCTACTTTAGCTTAAGTCTTTAACCACCTGGCTGAACCTAGTGTTGTTTGTAAACCCTTTTCCTTTCTTTCAGGGTTTACTGCCTTCTGCTGCCGTTATATTTGAGAAACCCACACCAGAGAAATCTACAGGTTTCAAGAAATGCACTTCTTGTGGGCATAAGATTCCCATTTCTGATACCCACAAGAAGTGTGTGTTTTGCTTAGGAGCAGCCCACCTGAATTCACCGTGCACCGTTTGTGCAACCTTTAATCTGAGAGCTCTCTCTGATAATAGGAACAAACTTATCCTGAATGAATGACTTCCTGCTGGGGCTCAATTTTCATCAAAACAGCCCCAAATGGTTTTAGAGCCATGGAAAAGACACCACCCCAGATCTCCAAAAACCTCCTTGGAGCCAGCCGAAAAATTGTGGAAAGTCTCTGATCAGACTCCCTCAGATCCGATGCCTATTGGGCTGCTCTCAGATCCTCCACAGTCCTTGGATCTGATTGGCTCAGGCCCAATTACCAGTTCTCCCCTTCCCTCCACCTCTTTCTCGGATCCCAGGCCCTCAGATCTGACTAGTAGAGGCCGTACACCAGAATTTATGTTGACACCAGTGTCTCTGGCTCTGCATCTCCAGTTGTTCCAAATGCAGGCAAAGTACTGTAGGCCACCATCCAACTTTACTAATAAAAGCAAATATATGCTGAACCTGCTTGATGTTCACAGATAATTACATTTTTGTCTTCACAGAACAAAACAGTACAGGAAGTCTGATCAGCTTCTTGTGTCCTTTTCTCCTAATTACTTGGTCAGGCAGTATCCAAAATTACTGAGGCTAAATGGATTACTAATCATATCTTGCTGATCTATTCTCAAAAGGGTTTGGAGTTGCTTTGTCCTCCTAGTGCACATTCCACTAGATCTATGGCTGCTTCATCTGCCTTTTCTTCAAGAACCTCCATTGATGACATCTGCGCTGCAGCCACTTGGTCAAAGACTCGTACATTTGTTACACATTACAAGTTAGACATTGTCGCCAGAAGCAGAGTTCCTTTTGGTTCGATGGTGCTCCAGCATGTCCTTCCTTGAGGGCCTCCTGAGAGTTACGTAGCTGGGGACTCTGACCCACTAGTGAGGAAAAGTGAAAAGGACAGCATCAGATGTAGAAGTTATGTACTTACCATAACTCTGCATCTATGTTGTCCCTTTTCATTCTTCCTCACCTTCCCTTCCAACCATTCCTTGGCCCAAACAGTCCTAGAAGGGACCTATAGATGTTATAGGGACCATTATGTTCTTGATTTGAGCCTCATCTCGCTCTTGTTTGTCTGTCTTTGACTCTGTGAGCAGTAAGACAGCAAATCTTAGGCGTTTGTTATGGAATAGAGCATTATGTGTAGAGGGAGGAGCTTGAGGCTTGGATCCGAAGTCTTGTAAATGCGGCCGAGTCAGATCCAAGGATAGGATCCTAGATCCATTAGTGAGGAAGAATGAAAATGGACAACACAGAGATACCAAGTTATGGTAAGTACATCATTTCTAATTGTAGCTTTGCCTACTGTGGTGGCATATTTGATGTATAAATGTACTGCTTATGAAAACTTTTTTATTCAGTTCATTTCAGCAGGGATTATAAGTACTTCGTGCTTGTGTTCAAGCTGTAACAACTTGACATTTATTCTGTCAGAGTAAATTCTACTTATAAGGGATTTTCCTGATGGACCTTTAATATACGTTTGTGCATTTAGACAACATGTAGTGCTTGTGTTAATTCTGTAACAACTTACCTGGCATTTATTCTGTCAGACTGATATTACTTCCAAGGGATTCTGACAAGATTTTAGTGTACTGCTTGTGAATTATTGTGTTTTGGAGACTTTGTCTTTAGGAGTAAGTGTAAGTGTGCTGCTTGTGTAGACTTTGGACAAGTTGCCTTCCAACCAAATTTTTCCAGTGATCCTAGCCATATCTGATGCATCCTTCTCAGTTTTAGCATAGAATTTTACCCAGCTCCTGCTGGCCTGACTTCATTTTGTAGGAAGACAAAACAGCTTACCTGAGAGCCCTAGCTAACTGCATAGGTTCAGGCTATGTCTTAGTTGATGATGGGTGAACCTGAAGTGGCCATTTGTTCCTCAGACCACTCACTCACCTCTCCAGCATTCGATGGTGTAGTTTTGGCCACCATGAACCGGGGATCAGTCACATCCTCTTTGGTTGTTAGTTCCCAGACCAGTTATGGGAGATCCATCCTTACTGGAACACTGAGTTTTACTGGGGATGATTTTGGATGTGTATGTGGAAAGAGATTTGCAGGGAAACACATTCCTGTCTTAGTTGGTCACAAAAGATACCTGTTCAAACAATAATTTAAACTTTACACTCTTGAAGACACAGTATCTGTAAGTAAAGATCGTTTTCTTAACTTAGCTAAGAAATTACTATAGTCAGTCATTCCTGGTAAACAGCCTTCAGTCCCTGTTAAACAGGTCACTTGAAATATCCCTGAGGAATATTTCAAGTGACTTTTTCCCCCTAATTGTTACCAGGTTGAATGAGGCATTTTTAGGGGAACTCATGGCTGTTCCCATTGTACCATGGAGACTTTGTAATATATTGTAAGTGGTTTTATCTCATTATGTGTCTTTTCTTCCTCTAGTGCCAGCCATGGAGGAAGCATAACATACTGCCTGTAACGATCCTGATTATCAATATATTGTCACCATAGAAGCAGATAAGCTTCACAAAGTTTTTGAAACTGAAGCACTTATTTTATCTTCTTATAGGCTCACAGGTGTATAGGAGGTTACTAGTCTAATGGCTCTAGGTCCTTTACAAGCCTAGCCATGTAAAAACCCATGTACCCAGGTATTCAAAGATGGCTGCCATTCTGTGAACACTACTGATCTACATCTCTGCATATAACCTAAGGAAATCTAAATCCTGAAGTGATATCAAGAACTCTTAAACAATAAATCTTGGTAAAAATAACTGCAACTTCATTCATTTAACCTTCAAGAAGTGAACAAACCGAGGGAAAATATAGTAATTAACAGGATTATCACAGATTACCAGGCTCTGAAGAGAGTCTCAAACAAAGGAACTGTGTATTCAGTATACTCTGAGCTCCACTACTGATACAAAATGTCGAAGTAAGACAAAAATATGGACACAACCACTACAAAAATGAAACTTTCAGAACTGCAGTCACTGGAAAAAGATGTTACTTCGAAACAACAAAAAATTATTAAACAACAGGGACAATCAAAACCAGGGACCAAAACTAAACCTGATCAAATGCTGAACATGGAGGATATCAAAACTGCTCTGTTACCCATACAAGAAGCTCTGAAAGAATTAACTGTACAAGTACAAACTTTCAGAATCTCCTGTACTCAAATTCTTGAGAGAATGGATAAAAGTGAAGCCCGGATAGCAGACAATGAAGACAAAATAAATCTGCTAGCAAAAAAATCAGATGCACACGAGCTGGATATTCTTGCTATTCAAGCTAAAATAACTGATTTAGAGGCAAGATCTAGAAGGAACAACATAATTGTCAGAGGAATACCGGAGTCTGTACAATATAATGACTTAATTACATCTATCCTACAAATATTTACAGTTATTCTTAAAGACCCTGATTTGCCAAAACAAATAATCATAGAAAGAGCACACAGAGCTTTGAGGGAAGCACAGGCTTCTAACAGCCCAAGACCTGTATATGTTAAAATACTGAATTATCAAGATGTTAGCAAAATTCTCTCAACTATTAAAAAAAATGGAGGATATGTTATGTGGAACAATAACAGAATTTCTGTGACCCAGGACTTACCTCTGCAAATCAGGCAAGCTAGACAAATGTTATCTCCTTATTGCAAATTTCTTATTGAAAAACACATAAAGTTTCAGATGAAATATCCCAATTCGTTAATATTCACAGTTGATGGGTCCAAATACTTTGTTTCATCAAAAAATGAAGCAAAAGTTACCTTTTTGAAGCTTTTCAAGGCTTTACCTGCTTCAGAGACTTGATTTGGCTTTCCGTTGCGACTGGTATGGCATCCGAGGTCGGATTTAGCTGCTGCTGTGGATCGAGGTCTTGGTAATCCTTTGTTTGGTTGTTTTATTGTGTTAGGCCCCTCTTTGTTTAGATAAGAGCTCGTTTTTCAAATCCTGGACATTCGCGAGTATCTCCCAAAAGTTTTACAGCCTTTGCGAAGGCTGTTCCTTTACGAAGAAACAGGAAATGACTGTGGTGCTTCTGAGGGTGCGATATTCATTGTGACACTTCCGGAAGTTCATCTCAATTAAGATTCCCCCTTTGCGATCGCCTGGGCTGATTTCCAGGCTTGGAAATCCGAGGAGGACTATGTTGGACTGAATAAAAGTAAAAGAAACATTAAAGGATGTTGTGTAATGGTTTTTTAAGCACATATTTACAAGCTGTTACATTTTTAGTTCCCCTAATGATTAATCATTCTTAACTTTAAAATATATTAATGCTGAACAAGGAATGGATAGACAGTAAGCATTTAGGGAAAGGTTCTGTTGAAAGGAATCAGTTATTCCCTTAATATCATTAAGTTGTTTGTATATAGTAATTATACTGGATACTATATTTTCTTTCTTTTTCCTGCCATATAGACCCAGATATGTGAGATGACTCTTTTATAATACTGATAAAGCCTGATGTAATTAGCTAAAACATCAGACAGTACCTACTGTTAATATTGTTATTAAGGAAACTACCTATTTCTGTTTTTTTTGGTTGCTTATATGACTATAATTTCATAATAATGCAGGGTTTTTTTCTTTCTCTTCTCCCTTGTCTGCTGTTTGACCAAGAGAAAATAATGTTGACTAAAAATTGAACTCTCATTTTATCTTATGAGCAAGAGGTTTTATTAAATGTAATTTGTGTTGTTTCATTAGAGGTGTATTTAGAAATCAAGAAAGTTAATTATCTATATACAGCAGATATATATTTTTTTGTTTAGTTTTATATAGAAATATTTTTATCAGGATAGCTTAATTAATACCTATATGGGGTTTCTAGTTAGACAGTCAAAGTTACGGAAAAAACTTATACATGTTCTGTAAATAATTTTTTATATGCTTTACTCAAAAATAGTTAATACAAGAGATGTTGATTAATAGTAGTGTTTAGTAGGGAATGTTTAGATTAGACTTTGTAGAATTAGAGTTAGTTTTTATAGGTTCTGCTTATATTATATGTGTCATTTATTGTCACTTGAAGAATATTTCTAGGTTTATATTAATAATTATTATAATTATTTACCCTATACAGGACCTATACATGTCCTGGTCCCAAGGGTAGAGTGGGTAGGCACTGGTATGGGACGGGATTTCAAGAATGCTTCCAAATTATATATATCTTTAAAATGTCTCTGATTACATTCAATTTTTTCTTTTTAAAGGTTTGTAATAATAAATAACAGAGTAAAATGTGGGAAATAGACTCATGGAACATAAAAGGGCTCCAGAACTTAAAGAAGAGGAAATTATTTCTTCATTTACTTTTGCAGTCTAGGGCGTGTTTTACACTACTTCAGGAAACTCACCTAACTAATGATCAATGGGCAGAGATCAAGAAAAGGAAGTGGATTAGAGAGGTTATAGCCTCAGAAGGTAAGACCAATAGTGCAGTAGTAGCTATAGTTATAAAAAATCAATATCAAGGGAAGATTTTAGACTCTAAAATAGATAAAGAAGGAAGGTGGTGCTTTGTTACCCTCTCATCTACTCTCCATGATAAACCTATTTTACTTTGTAATGTATACGTACCATGCACTAATCAACAATGTTTTATAGCATCACTTTATCCACTTTTAAATCAATATAATAACTATTATATAATAATAGGAGGGGATTGGAATTCCTATCAGAATCCGAAGTTGGATAGGTCTTGTCCACAAAGGACAAGCGGTGGTCGCACTAAATGATTTAAAAGAAGATTTTCAACTATATGACCCTTTTAAATATATGAATAACCATTTCAATACAAAAATTTTACTTTTTACTCACCGTGTCACAAAATGTGGTTTAGAATAGACTTCTTTTTGATTTCACAAACAATGACTAATTTCGAACCATTAGTTCTCATACATGCGCGTTATTTATCGGACCATTCCAAAATTTCATTAAGTCTTTCTAAAGATTCTAAACATAATTTGTTTCACAGGGGTTATAATTCTTCTTTAAACCCAAATCTATTAAATAAAAAAGAAATAATACATGAAATTACAGATGTTCTTAATAGTATACTAGTTAAGTTGGAGAAACCACAACATTCTCCTGATATAGAATGGGCAACAGTTAAGACACAAATAAGAGGGATTTTCTTGCAAAAAGCTTCATATTACAAAAAAATGCAAACTAGAAAGATACAAGATTTGGAAGTTAAAATAGAATCACTTGACCAAGAGTTGATTCAGAACTACAACAGTTAAACAGAGGCGGAATTATTTAAATGTCAAAAAGATCTTTTCTTAGTTCAAAATAATAGGTTGACGTTTTATGAGCATAAAATTTTAGCGAGATATGCTAATCATATTCAAACGCCATCAAGGGCATTAGCTAGAATCAGTAATCAATCAAAAACAGCATCTTTAATCTTGGAAATACACTTGGATAATACAATATATTCTAAAACCAAAGATATTGTTAATGTTTTTGAAAGAATATACTCTATGCTGATCAAAAGGATCTATCCTTAAACAGGTCTAATAAAGATTTTTTTTCAGAAAATTAGCTTCCCAAAAATAGATGATATTTCCCAAGAAGATCTTATTAAACCTATATCGGGTAAAGAAATAACTTATATAATTAAAAACTTCAAATCATACAAGGCACCGGGGCCTGATGGCCTGACTGCTGAATTCTACAAAACTCTCTGCGATATTCTTGGTAAAATACTCTCGATTTTATTTAATTGTATAATTAATAATAAAATTAATGATATCCATTTTTATGCATCAAAAACTATTCTTATACCTAAAATAAATGTTGATACCCAGAATCCTGATAATTATAGACCAATTTCACTTCTAAATGTTGATATGAAAATTTTGACTTCTATTTTGGCTAATAGATTGAAAAGAATAATGAATCAAATAATTTCTAATGAACAAGCTGGTTTTATAACTGCCAGACAAACAAGCGACAATACATTAACAATACATTCATTAACCTCTTATGCTAAACAAAAGAATTTAAATATTTATGCACTCATAATTGAGGCGCAAAGGGCTTTTGATAGGGTTAATATAGAGTTCTTGTTTGACACTTTGCCATATTTTAATATACCCCAGGAATTTATCTTATGGTTACAAATCTTATATACTAATCCTTACACTACCTTATATATCAACAAAAGTTTTTCTAAAAGAATGCAACTTAAAAATGGAACACGACAGGGCTGTCCCTTGTCTCCCTTGTTGTTTAATATATACTTAGAGCCCTTATTTTTATACATTAAACAGAATGTATATCATAATGTCCCTATATTATATGGAACAAAAATATCCATGGCTGCGTTTGCAGATTATCTTAATATATACTGCACAACACCAATTTCAGACACTGAAAAATTACTGAAAGCGGTGGAGGACTTTGCAGTAATATCTAATTACAAAATTAATTTTAAAAAAGCAAGCATATTTCCTTTAAAAACTCCCAAACCCTTTTCGCTTCTCCCATTGGTGGGGCAGGTAAAATCTGAAGATAAAATTAAGTACTTGGGTATTACCTTTTCTACAGATAATAAGTATTTTTATAATACCAACATTAAATTAGTCTGGGATCACATACTATTTGAATTTAAAGCTACCTGTATTAGCAAAAGTTGCAATTATTAAAATGAATGTTTTACCCAGATTATTATATATATTTAGATCTGCTCAAGTGATAATTTCCAAAGGGTTTTTTAAACAAATTCATAGGGAATCAGCTAAATTTATTTGGGACCCAAGAAAGACCAGGATATCATATGATAAATTGATGACTCCAAAAAATAAAGGGGGATTGGATTTACCAAATTTTGAAGCCTACTATTTAATAATAAACTCAAACAGAATCTTAAGAATTGCCAATTATGACATATTTAGTAATAAGTGGTCACCAATATGGGTAACTTTGAATTATAAACACATTTTGAATTTGAATATTAATCCCAAATCAGTACCTTTCTTAGGAAAGGAAAAGCTTAAATTATATGATATAATAGATCACATTAAATTATATATAACGTCATTACAAAATTTATTTGAATCCTTAAATCTTATGCAGCATATAATGGTCTTCCAACATTTTCATAGAAATCCTAACTTGAAAGTCAATAATAAATTAGTAAATCTTAAAACTTTCCTCTTATGATGCATTTAACTTTACTCAATATATATCCCTACTTAAAGGAGTCAATTCATACAATAAGACAAGAAATGAATCTGCCCAAATCATATTTAACTATTTTGAGACAGATCAAAGAACTCTCCATAAGTTACTTTAATGACTTTAAAATTAAAGATGAGGAAATAACGAAATGTTTGAATTTGTGGCAAACTCTTCAACAAGATGTCAAATTTGTAGCAGCCACTAACAAACTAATAAAGGATCTCAAATTTCAGAATACAGTTCTTCTGTCAAAATATTGGAGGGAAAAACTGCCACTTAGAGAAGAAAAGCAAATACTGAAGGCAGTTAATCTAACAACGAAATCAATATCTTTTCAAAAATTAATGTATACTCAACTTATAATTTTTAATAGCGCTTATTATACACGCCTTAGATTGCATAAGTTTAATCCTAAAAAATCT
Source organism: Protopterus annectens (assembly GCF_019279795.1). Lineage (NCBI taxonomy): Eukaryota > Metazoa > Chordata > Ceratodontiformes > Protopteridae > Protopterus > Protopterus annectens. Next base: position 392,369,695 of record NC_056742.1, read on the forward strand.
CCAAATTGCCCATATTGTAAAGATCAAGCAGCAGACCTTATTCATATGTTCTGGAGTTGTAAATGTATTTATAAACTTTGGAATTCCTTAAAAGTACAACTTCAAAAGATGGGGTATCAAAGTTCAACACTCTCATGGGAATTCATGATTTTACATATTCCTCCAAAACAATTTCCTAGATCCCAAATCATTATATTTATCAATATTTTTTTATTAATGAAACTTTATATAGTAACGAACTAGTTAAATCCATCTCAAACGTCATGGGATAATTTTAGGACTTTAGCAATAAGACATATATTAGCCCACAAATTACTTCTGAAGGATCATAATAAAAATATCAATAATCCAAAGATATGGGAACACATTTTTAATATCATACTGGCGTAATATATAGAGATTGAGTGTAGTATGAGACATATATACCCTTTAGGGAAAAATTGTCAATAAGTAAAAGATTGAGATATCTGATATATTTATAATTCTTTTCATATGTTCTTGTGTAATTTATTGTTACATTTGGAGGCATTCATGTAAATATTGTATATATGTTTTTGTGATTTTATTAGAAAGGATAGTTAGAACTTATTAATATTTTTGTTTTGCTTAAGTTTGTATGGAAAATGGTAAAACAATAAAGATTTATTATTGAAAAAAAAACCCATGTACCCTAATTGACCATAGTTAGATGGTCATTGTTAGTGATTTGATGATCAGCACTAACCACACCTGTCCATGAGGGACATAGGTGCCATCCCCAGGGTGAATTTATGGTCACCCATCCAATTGTCAAGGTTGCGCCTAAATAGGGTCACTGAGGAGCTCTGCTTCACGTGAAGTGGGAGATTATTTCAGAAGTGTGCGAATCTCTGGGAGATGCATCTGACTGTCCAGCATGTTTTGTTAATGTCACAGGCTATGTTGAGATCCCTGGAGCAAGTTTGTGAATATGTGCATTTCCAGTAGGGCAGAATCAGAGACTGCTCTGTAGGCCAGGCACAGGTCACCTCTCAACATCCTGTATGATAGAGTACAGTGACAAGGCTTTCAGTTTTTTCATGTAAATCATGTTTTGGTGGCCCTGGATTCTCTTAATTGGAAACCTCTGTGGTCTCTCCAGTTGCTTCAAGTGTCTGGTGAGATGCATACAGAAGGGAGCATTGTACTCGATTAGTGGTCTGATAAGGGTCTTGTACAGTGGAGTTATATAAGCTCTTTAGTCTTGGATATGATGCCCTTATTTCTGAGATGTACAATGTAGAAAACTTTCCTTACCACTATGGACACATGGTGATCAAAGTTTAGATTGCTTTCAACCTGTGTTCTCATGCCTTGCACCACTGGGTTTGAGCTTAGAGGGGTGCTGTCTATATCATCATTAGCAGGGGCTGCTACTTTACGAAAGGGATATCGGGGCATTTTTTTTGCTTTTAGTTTTAGTCCATGACTTTAGCACCAATCATTTATCTTCATCAGGCTCTTCTGTAATATGTTTTCATTGTTGGGGGATTCAGTGATTGCACCCAGTTTGCAGTCATCTGCAAACCTGGTAAGCCAGAGGCCATCCACTTTTGCCTGGACCTCTGAGAAACTGATTCCAAACAGTAGGGGGCCCAGCACAGATCCTTGCGGTACCCCACTAGTAACTGGTCTAGTGGTCAATGTGGACTTCCCAACTTTGACAGTGTGCATTCTGTTGGTGAGCCACATGGCTACCCATCTAGTGACATACGGATTAAGCCCCAGCTGGGAGAGGTTTTCAGTGATCCTGAGTAGGGAATTGTGTCAAAAGCCTTGTCTAGATCAAGATAGGCGGTATGTACTGCTGTACTACTTTGCCCTCATTCGGGGCTTTGGTGACATTCTCAAAGAAGTCCACCATGTTTAATAAGCAACATCTACCCTTGACAAAACCAAACTGGGTCAGGTCAAGATATTGAAGATCGCCTGTGTCCTTATTGATAAGATCTGTGATGATTCTTTCCAGGGCCTTGTAAATAAGGCTAATTAGGCTTATGAGTCAATAGTTTCCTGGGTTAGCTGATGGGATAACTGTTGCTGTTCTCCACTCTGGCAGAACAAAACCAGTGCCCAGGCTATAGTTAGTGCCAAGTGGTTCCACTAGGTCTTGTTTTTGATTGTTTAGTAAGCAGCCTGGGATGTTATCTGGCCCCTTAGAGGGCCTGTTTTTGGCCTTGGAGAGCGCTTATATAACCTGTTTTTTGGAGATGCTCAGTAGAGGACTGGTGTCAGGAATGATTTGGGGTATGGCTGGTGAGGACAGGGGGTGAAGTTAATGCCAAATCTGTCAGCTAGCGGGTTGGCAATTTCATCAGGTTCAGTGTGAGTGGCACCATCCACTATAAGTTTGGCACACAGCTGGCCATTCCCTTTTAGGTTTAGGACTTGGCTAAAGAATGTCTTATGATTTTCTTTAGCTAGGGACGCTAATTTAGACTCCTAACTAATCTTAGAGGACCTTACAAGATATCTGACTTTCTTGTTCAAGCTGTGGAAGGTATTTTTCCTCTGTTGAGTAAGTTCCCTCTTGTAGATATCAGTTTCTTTCTTTTGTTATATAACTTATTTATACTTACAATCTATCGAGGTGGCTTTTTTTTGGGGGGGGGCTGGTTTTAGTCCTGTCAGGTACAGCTGAGTCAACACATTGGTTTAAGTGGCTATATAAGGCACTCATGTACTCTTCTGCATAGGACTCATTATTGGCTGTGTTAGCAGGGGCTTTTTCACTTTTTATACCATTGCTTAGTTGCTTAATAGTTTGCTTTGGAGAAAATTTTCAGTGGGATTTTTTGCTCCTGTGGGAGTGACAGGACTGATCTTTACTTCAAACGAGACTTGTTTATGATCTGTCCTTACCAGAGAGGGCACCATACAGAGGATAGTGCAGTGACCCCCCCCCCCACATTAATGGTGGTGACCACTAGGTCTAAGACATTTGAGCCCATTGTTGGTGTGCAGACCAACTGTTCCAAGACATTTGAGTTAACAAAATCCGGGAATCTCAGAGTGATTGTGTTTGTCCTCATGTAAGTTGCCCAGTCAATGGAAGGATAGTTAAAATCTCCCATGACCAAGGTGTAGGCAGTGTGCTTCCCCTGGTTCAGGGTGAGGGACCTGTAGCTAGTGATGATGTGGTAGGGTGCTTTATCTATAGTTATTTGGACATGGAGTAGTTCAAGATAGTCATACTGTTTTACCAGTCTTGAGGTGTATTTGGATTTAATGAAGATGGATACACCTCCATCTTTGGTTCTTTTATACTCGTTTTGAGGTCTGAACGTGTGAAAGCCATTGTATCCTTGTATGGACAGGGTGCTCCCTGCAGCCTTGAAGCAAGTCTCACTGACTGTATAGATGTCTGCGTTTTCCAAAGTGAGGAGGGCTTCCAGGGAATGCAGTTTACTGTTTGAGCTCCTAGCATTAAGCAGTATGACCTTGAGTTTGTCTTTAGTGGATTTCTTTACGTCGGACGTTTTGCTGTTTTGACATTGCCTAAAAAAGTTACTATGGGGAGGCAAATGTTTTTGCCAGTATCTGGAAGCCTTGAGGAGACAGGTGAAGGCCATCTATGGCAAAATAGCACGGTCTATTGACCATGTCCTCTCAGGCTGTCTGATACTAGATCCCCTTGGAGTGACACCAGAAGCTAAAAAAAAATTATTGAAATCAGTAACTTTTTGTCTGTATTGTGACATCATCCTAGGTTAAGGTAGAATGCTGCTTAGGGCTAGGGACATACCTGCCTGGGACACACAATATGAGAGTTCAGACATGTCTTTCTGGTCCAGAGAGGTGTGTATCAAATCATTCACTCCAACATGTACTATGACAGAGTCATCCCGGTAATTGTTGCTGAGTAACTTGAGTGCGTACTTGATTTGATGGCTCCTGGCGCCTGACAGGTAGCTGAGTGTGATCCTCTCCTTGTCCAAGCTGGTGAGGGGGATATCTGTGTGTCTCACTGTTGGGCTGCCTGTGACTAAGACATTAGGCTTTTTTGGTGCTTTGCTTTAGGGGCTTAATTGTTGAGACACTGATGTGTGTGTTGTGTAGTGTTGGATTCTGTTCGTGTACCAGTATGTGTAGGTTGTTTGCACTTGGGAGGTGTCTGGTCTTTTGGTAGGCACTCCGCGTATACGGGTGTGTGTGTCTTGATCTTATCTTGTGTGAGTTGACAGGTGTGTATGTGCTAACAACCTGTTTGATGTCTTGTTTATTGTTAAGTGAGAGGACTAGTTCTAGTTTCATGGTGTAGTTGCATCTCTCACCTACTGTATTTGTTTGCTTTAGGAGCAAGTGGTCGTCATACTTGAGGCAATTGCTACATTGCTTCAGGATGCCCATGTCAATCTGGCTGGCGGAAGAAATGTTGAGAAACTGATTGCCCATAGTAGCAGGAAATTCTTAAGTACTAATTTGTGAGGGGGCAAATTAGATCAACTATTGCTCTGGGATTAACAAAGAAGTTGTGCTGTAAAATAAAAATGTTAAATTAAACCCAAATATATGTAATCATTGTAGAAGTGAAGAAAATAATAGTGTGCACACTGACCGATCCGAGTGTTTATACCTGGGGAGAACAAGCCAAATAATGGGACATTGAATGGGGGAGGGGGGTCTGATCCATTACCCTACCTAGGCTCCCATTTGATCATTTTCTGGCTCTACATGGTCTCAGCTAGGTGACTGTTCAGCAAGTTTAACTGAACAAACTGTAAATAAAAATATACAAGTCAATAAAATAAGCTAAGTACTGAAACCATCAAAAAGGCATTTAGTGTGGTAATTTGGAGTACTTCCCCAAAAATTTAGTGGAGTTCAAGCTTGAAAAATGACAGCCCCCCCCCCCCCCCCCCCCCCAGTACATGTGCATCATCTCACCCTCCTGGAAATCTTTGGAAAACACAGGAAATGGCTACTAGCATTGTTTATATTGAGTGGAGGAAGTTAAAGAACCAGTAAGAAAGTAGCTAGAATTCTAGTCAGTAATGTCTACCCCGCAGAACAGCAGCAGTTTTGCTCCCTGTCACCAAATCACCACTACTGCCCTTAGCAAGTTTACACAGACTAGAAAACCAACCAAATACAGGTACTGAACAACACAGCTGTAAAACTTTGTCTGACATTGACAGACTGTAATCTTCAGTGATTTACAAAAACTTAATAATAAGTAAATAAAATTAAAGGAGACCTGGCAGTTGGTGTGGAGGTTTAAGGCACTTGCCTGCCTTTATTCAGAGTCGACCCTGAACCTTAATAATTAGTCACTTAAATAGACACTGCCTCTAACTGAAATATTTTACATACACACACACACACACACACACACACACACACACACACACACACACACCTGTGTACTCAATGCCACTCACTAGATTTGTGTTCTGTTTGGTCTTACTTCCATGCCTGCCATTATGATGGAGCTGTGCTTACTGTTTTTGTGTATATCCCCCGGTACTGTGGACACTCCTCTTCCATGTAAATCCCTTACAGTTTCTAAACCTGACATTAGGACTTTGTTGTCCTAATGCTGTGGTTTCTGGGGCTTAAGGACGTTTTCGCAAAGTCTAATGCTTGCTTTGTCTTCTCCCACAAGGTCTTAATGCTGAGATTTTTTTATTTAAAGATTTTCTTAAAGTTTGTAGCAATTGTGAAGTCACCCTCCTCCAGCCAACATGGGCCGTAAGCAGCTGACTAGGTCGCCTAGTGCTGGATCCGGTTCTGAGTCTATGTCAACTTCCTGAAAATCAATATACTGAAAGTTATAACACTGACTGACTTTCCAATGTTGAAATGTCAAAATGCTGAAATGTTCTGTCCTAGGCTTCCTATTGAAATGTCTGCATCAAAATGCCAAGTGCCAAAAAGTCAAAAAAGAAGACTGAAAACACAGGAGAAGTGTGAATCTCTAGAATTGTTCTTCTCCTTAAAACTTTGCTGGGGAGGGGTAAGCTCCTCTCTGCACCCCCAACTTATATATACATATACCAACACTGAGATCACCATATCTCAGAGAAAGTGGAATATTCTGAGAAATGGCATCTTTGACTTAGTATGTACAGTTCCATTTTTTCGGCCATTTATTTTCAGTGTTTTGGGACTCGCTGTGGGAAGTCTTGCCATTTCAAATCGTTACCAATTTCTATATCAGCTATGCATTCTCTCCTCCTCAGACTAATACAGTCTATCACTTTATGTAGATGGTATCCTGTATTCAGTGGTCTCAAAAGACGCTGTTGTTAATTGCCAAACTGGAAATACATATTGTTAGTCTTACTTGGGTATCCTGTCCTTTTATTGAATATTAGCTGGTATTATCCCAGTACATAAAGTTAGCAGCTCCTATAATCTCATAAAGTACAGATTCATGACCATCTAGGGTTGCCACCTTTTCAAATGCCCAAAGTGGGACATTTTTTGTAGAAATGTCAGATTTTACAAGGCAAAACATACCCATGGGCCAGTACAAAGGACAGAACTTAACTTTTTTGCCAAAATGAAAGCTTATTATTGTAGCATTTGAGCTGATTATTCTGTTTCATATAACATTTAGGTGTTTCAGAAACAAAATAACTGTTTTATCTAACTATTAAAGAAAATATGGGAAATATTTTTGTCCTAAAATCTTAGGACATTTGCCATTTTTTCAATTTTTATGCAGGACACAACTGCCAAAAGAGGGACTGTCCCTCACAAAGTGGGACAGGTGGTAACCCTATGACCATCTGTAATCACTTCGCCAAAAACTTGTGCACAGGCCTGTTCTTATATTCTTTTAAACAAATTGCTCTTTAAGACTTCTTGCAAACTGGAAGGATCAGACAGAAGAAACTTAAAAACGATTAAACTGTTTATAGATATGTTCATAGTTAAGTAACAGGCTTGTTGCCCTTGTGGGCCTTTAGCCAATTTATTTATTTACTTATTTATTTTACATTTGTTTACTAGGAAAGTCCAACTGGACACAGGTCCTTTTTCAGCGGAGGCCTGGGGAGAAAAGCTCCATTACGAAAAAGAATATATCAAACTTTATATAAGGTAATAACTTGCATGGTCATAACATGAGCATGCAGATAGTATTTACACAATTCTGTTGTATAAAGACCTCATTTAATTTCCAAAGGCGAGAATCAAACCCTGTGCCTTGTGTTTGAGGTAAACACCTTAACCATTTTACCAGCCTCCAGCCGTGTATGTGAAATAAAACAAAATAGTATGCAAAGTGAATACAACAAAAGTGCAGATGTTCTGTAGTCCGATCTCGCCTTCATTCTTACATATAGGATAGGCTCCGACTCAAAGCTCGAAGTCTCTCAGTTGGCTCATGGCGAGGTAGGTATAGTGCACTAGTAAGAATTCCCAGATCTCGTTTGCGGCATCTACGTGTTCAGAAGTGCTCTCTTTTTGGCCGTGGCAAAGTTGTAGTTTTTTTCATTATTCTTGTTTATAGTGATCGTTTTTTGATATTAGTAGTAGCTTAGTATAAATAGCTTAATCATTGTTATTATAGATAGTAAATTAGCAGTGTGTTTTTGAAAATTTTGCAAAGTTGTTGAAAACTTGTTGGCCGTCGCTTCCGCAGGCCTTTTTCTCTTCTGAGTGGTATCCCTTCTAGTGGTGTGCTAGTTTTTGCTATTTTATATATGTTAGCGTAGGTCCATGTTTGGGTTAGACCTTTTTTTGTAATCTTGTGTTTTTTGACTAGAATAGTAGTATACAATTAACAGCTTGTGTGCAGTGTTTTTTTTATTAATTATTATCAGCTAGTTAGCATGTTGTTGAATTGTTGCAATTGTTGTAGCAAATTCTTGACGTAGCTTCTCCTCTGTTTACGGCTAGGTCCGTTTAAGTTAGAGGACCTAGTTCTCTATTAACCTTTCTCTAGTGTGTTGTTTCCTCAGCAGTGCTAGGCCTGTTTAAGTTAGAGGACCTAGTCCTCTGTCTTTTGCTAGTCTTTGTGTGTTGTTCTTGAGCGGGGCTAGGTCCGTTTAAGTTAGAGGACCTAGTTCTCTATTGACCTTTCTCTAGTGTGTTGTTTCCTCAGCAGTGCTAGGCCTGTTTAAGTTAGAGGACCTAGTCCTCTGTCTTTTGCTAGTCTTTGTGTGTTGATCTTGAGCAGAGGTAGGCCCGTTTAAGTTAGAGGACCTAGTCCTCTGTTGTTTTTCCTTGTGTGCAGTACTAGGCCCATTTATGTTAGAGAACCTTGTCCTCTCTTCCTCCTTTTCCCTCCTGTGTTTGTGACAATATGTCTAAGGACTCTAAAGATCATAAACCTTTGGGTTTTAAGAAGTGTCTCAAATGTTCTCAAAAAATGTCACTGACTGACAGACATAGTAATTGTGTTTGCTGCCTAGGTGCCATACATCTTCAAGGAGACATGTTCTTTTTGTCACTCCTTCAGTTCTCAGGTCCTCCTCCATGAGGCTGATATCTTATACAGCAGATGGAGTGAGCAGGGCAGCAGGTTCGGAAGTTTCCCTTAGGAGACACTCCTGGATGCATTTATGTAATTTGCCAAGCCCTTCAAATCTACATTTGCCAATGCCCCCTTTGATGGTTCCTCTCTGTTTGGACCAAAGGTAAAAGATACACTCACCAGGTGCGAGCAAGAAGGGAAAACTCTATCTGACGTGGGAGTACATTTTTCTGTCCTTTCTAGACCATACCCTAAAGGTCAGAGAGGCAGGAAAATGTGGTTCAAGAAATCTCAGAGATTTTTCCCGGACGCACAGTGTGATTCCTCCTTCAGAGGCAGAGGAGGAGGAAGTAATGGTAGACGTCGCCCTAGAGGCAAGGGGGGGGGGGGTCTGCAAAATCAGGGTGGCTGCGATTCCTTTTTTGGACATCCCTATCAGCGCTCCTGAAGTGGGGCCCAACTGCACTTCTCTGGAGCTATTCGGAGGTCGCTTAGCTTTGTATCCAGAAGCCTGGCACGACATCACCCAAGACAAGTGGGTACAAAGAATAATTTCCAGAGGATACTCCATACTCTTCTCTTTTCCACCTCATCCCACCAAGAAAATCCCAGATGTTCCACCCAATCACAGTGATCAAGCAACTATAGAAGTCCAAAAGTTGCTTGAAAAGAGAGTCATCCAAACCGTCCCCGCAGACCAGATAGGATTCGGAACTTACTCCAGATTCTTTTTAGTGCCAAAATGAACAAGGGACTGGTGGCCCATTTTGGATCTCAACAATTTAAATGAATCCGTGAAAAAGTCCAAGTTCCGAATGGTAACACAGCAGTCTATACTCCCTCTGATAGGGAAAGACAATTGGATGTGCTCCATAGACCTCCAAGATGCATACTACCACATAAAAATGGACACAGCATCGAGGAGTCATTTACGCTTCCGGCTGGGAGCCAGTCATTACCAATTTCGTGCTCTGCACTTTGGTCTCACCACAGCCACCAGGGTGTTCACCAAATGCATGGCGGTAGTAATGGCTCACTTGAGACGTCTTGGATTCCAAGTGTTTCCTTACCTGGACAACTGGCTCCTGACTGCTACCACCAGGCACCTACTTCAACAAGCCAGGGATTCAACTATACAAGTCTGCACTCAGCTAGGGATTACTATAAACTGGGAAAAGTCTGCCTTGTTGCCCTGTCAGTATGTGACTTTTATAGGTGCAGAAATACACAGTCGCCATGATGGCTCGCTTTCTGCAGGCAGAATACAAAATTTAAGACAACAGATATACAGTCTACTTCCCCAACACAAAGTCAAAGACAAAGACGATGCTCAGACTTCTAGGAACCATGGCCTCTACTATAACTCTAGTTCCATGGCCTCTACTATAACTCTAGTTCCACTAGCCAGACTACATATGAGAATCCTTCAGTGGCTACTCTTTTCCCAGTGGTCTCTTCAACAAATGCCTCTGTCTCATCCTATTTTGATAATGGAGTCTTGCAAAAAGGACCTTTGTTGGTGGACCCAGTCTCGGGCCTCACCTTCTGGATGATCCATGGACTCTGGGCAAGGTACCAGACCTTCTGACACACATGTAAGGCACCTTCCACCCCTATCTCCACACCATCAACTTGAGAGCGTGGCTGCTCCACTTCCATCCCTAGTCAGGTTTCATGATTTCTCCCCTACAGTTACACATATCCTCACGTCTTCTCACAAGCCTTCTATGAGAAAATTATACGCTAGCAAATGGAAAAGATTTTCTATCTGGGCATGAGAAAAAAAACAGATCCTTACACACCTCCATTCCCTTGGTGTTAGAATTCCTAACCGAACTTTTTCATCAGGGATCAGCTGCTGCTACGATCAAAGTTCAATTGGCAGCGATCTCCAATTTTCATTTGGGACAACACAAACCTAATCTTATGGCTCACAGATTGTGTAAATCATTTTTAAAAAGCACTACTTTGCTGAGACCTCCCTTTCAGGAACCTGCATCTCCCTTGGATCTAAATTTAATTTTTTCCAAACGTACTTCACCGCCTTTTGAACCCGCACATACTCGTGAATTAAAGTTCCTTTCATGGAAGACCAGTTTTCTAGTAGCCGTTACAAGCACTGTCAGTCAAACCTCCTTACTTGATCTTTCATAGAGACAGAGTTTCCCTTCGTACAAATCTGTCCTTCATCCCCAAGGTTTGCTCTCAATCTAATATGAATCAAACTATTGAACTGCCAGTCTTTTTCCCTAATCATTCAAACAGAGCGGAATATAAGTTTCATCAACTTGATGTTCACAGACAGTTAAGGTTCTATCTACATAGAACCAAGGAGCTTAGGAGATCAGACCAATTGTTTGTATCGTTTTCTGAGACAAGAAAAGGTATGCCAAGTCTCTAAGATAACTTTATCAAACTAGATTTCAAATTGTATATCTTTTATTTATTCTTCCAATGGCAAAGAACTCCCACTTAAAATTAAGGCTGATTCTGCCAGATCCGTATCCACATCTGCTGCCTTTCAAGCCAGAGTCCCAAGTGACAGTATATGTGCAGCAGCAACTTGGCCTATCCCTTATACCTTTGTTACTCATTACAAGTTGGATTTGGCCTCCAAGGGTAGAACATCCTTTGGTTCCACAGTTCTTAGGTGTATATTCCCGTGAGCCACCTTAGAAAAAGGTGCTAGGGATGCTGTCCCATATGTAAGAATGAAGGCGAGATAGGACTACAGAACACAAAGAAGTTATGTACTCACCATAACGTTCTATGTTTGTAGTCCATCTTGCCCTTCATTCTTACGAACCCACCCTCCTACCCCCGTCCATGGATCCTTGGAGGATCTGCAGACAAGATGGTATCTATCTTCTGTAGGGTGGAGACCTTTCATCGTTGTTGTTCTGTGTGGAAATGCCTTCTTATCACTTTTTTAGACAGCAGCAAACAAGATCTGGGGATTCATACTAGTGCACTATGGGATACCTAGCTTGCCATGAGCCAACTGAGAGACTTCGAGCTTTCTAATCGGCCGAGTCTGCTCCGAACCCATATGTAAGAATGAAGGGCAAGATGGACTATAAACATGGAATGTTATGGTGAGTACATAACTTCCTTTTTAAGAACTTTAAACTGCATTCTACATAATTAAAAATGTAGCAGTATTCCTTGAAAACATGATTGATATTTGGCTGTCCAAACTCCATCTCTTATTTGGCTTTTGTAGACACACTAACCACTGATCTGATACTGTTCTCCAACTTTTCAAAACTAAAAGATCAGAACATGACTGCCAGACATCTAATCTCTATTGTGATGCACACGATCAGTTTGGTGGAGTCGCACCCAGTAACCAGAAACCTTGTCTGATCGTTCCGGAGGTGTCATTCTCATCACCCAGCACAATGTTAACCTCCTATTTCACAGACCCCTACCATGTGCAAGTAGTTTGCATTAAGGAACTTGTTTCTCCAGCAGTTGCCAGTCTTAGGCCTTCTGAGGTATATGATAGAACATTGTCAGAAATGTAGCAATTTCAAAAAAGGAGACAATTTAGTGCAAGTCTACCTGAAAGATCTTTCTGTACTCATGGGAATTCTTCCTGAAAATGTTTCTGATTTGATCTCAAGCTCTCAAGTCAAAGGATGCATGTATCATAATGTTTTGGTAAAGAATTTTTTAATGTACTTTATTAATACCAGTGCGTGCTGTTAACCACAGCCACTGCCACCAATTTGCTCCCCATCAAAGGAACAAGAGCCAGTCATGGTGCTGCCATTTTTCTGGTAGCCATGTGATATCTTTCCATTTTTTGGCTTAAACTGTCAATCACAGGCTGACATGGGGAGCCACGTCTGTTGAAGGTTGCTGCACAGATGTAGTTTGGCCGAGCCAAGCAATTCCTCATATCTTAGTGTTGCATGGTGTACACCTCTTTTTACAGTGAACTAGACTGCCCACTCCCCTCATGATGGGTGAGTTGACATCAGATCACATCAGTCCTCACTCACTTGGATTCCCCAAAACCCGAGTTACTATCCCATTTGAGCCATGGTCAGTGATCCATCCTTCTCTGTTATGAAGCCAGAGCATGGTGCAGAGTTTCTAATCTGAACATGTACACATTTCCTTCACATGAACCTGATGCTTTCCAACTGATATACTCAGAGAAGCCATTTATTGATTTTAAGGGCAGAAGTATGTTGAGCTAAAATTGAATTCAGCTGTAATTGTTGCTACCATGTAATCCTAATTTATTAAATGATATGAGTAAGTTAATATTGAAATTCCGTATACAGCTGCTAGCCACCCATCTCTTCCAAGAGAGAGGTTTATAGTTAAGTACTAGTCTAGCTGCCTCTGAGGGTCATTTTAAGTCTAGCCAATTTCCTTTTTTATACTCAAATTAACCTTATCCATTTGGTTAAAGATTGGCCTTACTCAGCTGGTGTTTTGTAATTATATATTAACTCTAACGAGAATAACTGGGATCATACCATACATAATTTAAGGAGACATGCTTGAGGTAAAGCATTTAGGAGATACCTCTGTCCATTAGTAGTGGAGCAAGCAGTCCTTGGGTTAAATATTCTGTTTCCCATCCATAGATCCAAGCTGTGCTTCAACATGGACAGGGATGAGCTTTCTTTTATGTAGATGGGTTGTTTTGTGCGAGATATACCTGGCTCTCCAAATTGTTCTGTTGATGTTGCAGAAGAGGTTTATATCCCTAGACCAGTTATTTCTGATCCCATTTGACTTGCTGATGTGTAGTAAATCCATCAGTATTAGGCCAGAGGATGCCTTGTATGCCAGACACAGGCCATCTCTTAGCAGTCTGTAGAATAGAGAGTTTAGTGACAGGGCTTTAAGTCTGTCCATGTATGATATGTTGTTTAGGCTTTGTATCCTTTTAGTAAGGTATCTCTGTGGGTGTTCCACTTGTTGCATGTGTCTGGGCAGATACGTGCCAAAGGGGGCATTATATTCAATGACTGGCCTAATTAGGGCTGAGTAAATGGAGACAATGACATCCCTAAATCCACGCACAATCCCTTTGGTTTATAAGCTGTGCAATATACAAAGAACTTTCCTAGAGCAATGGACATGTGTTGATCAAAAGTTAGGTCGTTGTCCACATACGTTCCCAAATCTGGGACAACTGAGTCAGCTCTCTGGGAGTCTGTTGTTAATGTGGTAGTTCCCTGGGACAGATGACTTCCAAAGGCTACAATAATGCATTTTGTGGCATTAGTTTCAGTCCATGATTTTGGCAGCAGTTATTTGTTTGGGACAAACCTTCCTGCAGGATGGCAAAGTCATTTAGGGATTCAATGGCTACTTCTAGCTTACATCTGCAAACTTAGTCAGGCAGAGCTCTTTGGTATGTGCTTTTAATTCAGAAAAGTAGGTACCAAACAGGAAAGGTCTCAGCACAGAACTCTGTGGGACTTCACTGGTGATTGGTCTATCTATGCAGGTAACTTCCCCTATTTTGATTTCCTGCATCCCAGTTGGCAATCCAGAAGGTGACACAGGGGTATATTCCCAGTTTATTTAGCTATTCTGCTATGCCTGCGGGGGGAATTGTGTCAAAAATGTTGCCAGGTTGAGGTATGTGGTGTGTACCATTTTGCCTTCATCCATTGCTTTAGTGACATTTTCAAAAAAAAATCCCCTCTGCTGAGTAGACATGACCTTCACTTGATGAATCCAAACTGGGGTCCAGTGTTTGGATGTTCATTATATCCTGATAGATTAATTCCATGGTAAGTTATTCCATGGCTTTGCATGTGATCCCTCATCCTTCTGTTTACTCTAATCTTTGAGCTAGGGATAACCCAGGCAACTGTCCTCAGTGGTGAACAGTATATGTTACCACCATTTTTCCTTATCTTCTTGGGTCACGAACCATTGTATCCTCCAGGGCCAGCATATTCAGGTAGCTAAGCTGTACAACTTTAGCCTGGACTGTATAGGACTGTAGTGTGCTTTTGCTTTCATGTCTTACCAATCAGTTGAAGTCCATTGTAATGAAATATGCTTGGGAGACCCAACCTACTTTTTTCCTTTAAAATCGTCACTTTATTCATCCAAGACTCAGTTGTTTTGATTTCCACAAGTAATGTGAATTGCTTTATATAGGGGAGATAACATGTGGAAGATGCCTAATTAAGAAAAGAATCTTAAATAGAACAATGTCTTGACTATTTGTTGTTTGCTAAGCAAAAAAAATGATAATTTGAAATTTTTCTAAGGTAGAATTTTAGTGCATTAGTTCTTTAGTGAGAGAGAAATATATGCAAAGCTAAAATTTTGCTGAAGTTAGAGTACAAAGTAATACTTAGCTAAGTACAGTAAGAGATTACTTTGAAAACTATTGCATCTGTGGTTGCCAAATTTTCTATATAGGCTCTGTTAATGGGAAAGAACGGTGACTTACTGAAATTTTAGGATAAACTTGAAATAGATGAGTATCTGTTAAGTATTTGTAGTATGGCCTGAAGGTGTTTTATAAGATTTGAAATACAAAAGATACAGTCATCCACAAATAGTGAATTTGTCAGAATGAGGAACAGAAATACTTGTATAAGCTAAAATCATACAAGTAAAATAAGGAACATGCTTTTAGCACTAAAATAAAGAGTAAGGAAAAGAGGGGACACCCCCAGCATCTGTCCTTTCAAATGGTAGAAGTCTGAGGAGAAAACCTGGATGGTACAAATTCTTGCACTGAATGAAGAGCATAATAGTTTGCATATGGTTGGGGGTTGGGGTCTATATTAGAACATCAAAGTTTCAAAACTTCGAAGGTTCTAATATCAACCCCTATTCAGCAAAAGCTGAAAACATCGAACATACAGAACAGCAAATTTTTTCCTAGGGAAAAAATTTGCTGTTCCAAAACACATACAGACAACACAAGCACCAAACAAACAGCAATCCACACACGCACACCTAAAATCTTACACCTAACCCTACACTAAACTATACACACACCACTAACTATCCACTTACCTTAACCCTAACCCTAAGGTCCGTCACTATCGCACACTCACCTCACCCGTGCCCTGAACCTAACTCACCTACCCCGCCCTAACCCTCACGTCCACATAATCGCACACTTACCTGACCCGTGCTGTAACCCTAACTCACCTAACCCACCCTAACCCTCACGTCCACACAATTGCGCACACACCTAACCTGCCCTAACCCTCACGTCCACACAATCGCACACATACCTAACCCACACCCTAACCCTAACTAACCTAACCCGCACTCAATCACGCACTTACCTGAACCTGACCTGTAACTTTCCACCACAGTGCTAAAATACCAAAGCAACAGAAACAGACAACCAAATTATTTCCCTAGGAAAAAATTTGGTTTTCTGTTGCTTCGATATTTTCAGCTTTCACTGAATAGGGGTCGATATTAGAACATTCGAAGTTTTGAAACTTTGATGTTCTAATATAGACCCGGGCTTGGTATAATGGTTAAATTGTTTACCTCACAGACACACGAGGTACAGGGTTTGATTCTCACCTGTGAAGGGGAAATTGGCTAGATTTAAAGTAGCCCATAAGCACAGCTAGCCTATTTACCTACCTATTAACCTGTATGTTAATATAATCGGAAAGGAAACCTATGAAGGAGGGTAACATCATATAATCTTAGGTCTCTGTCCAGCTCCATCACTCACTTTACTAAAAACAGTCAACCTACTATGTACCAAGCACACTTTCTTCATACTCACCACCAAAGTATGGGAATCCATTCCTGATGAAAAAAATCCATTCCATCACTCACAAACTTCCACAAAGGATAAAAATATTTTCTCTTCAAGCAGTCATGCTGCAAATGCTTCCAGAGTGACTCTAGCACCTAATTTCCCACTACCCAAGCTTCACTATTACTTGTCTTCTATTGTACAACCTTCACTACTGTCACTTGTATCTCCAAACTGCACACTTAAAGCTTTTCATTGTGTGCTACCCCCAATTCATCTTAGGGTCAGTACCTTGAATGTAGTAGTCTTACGTTCCAGCATCACTTACCTAAAACTTTCTGTACTTTAAATATCTTATTTATCGTGGACATAAAATATGTGTGTGTACTTCGTAATAATGTATAAAGCTGCTTTGGTATGTTTAACTTTCATATCTATAAATACCTCTATGTATGTTTAATTATGTTAATTGTAAAATGGTGTTTGCTGTGTTCATTTCATTGTATACCCCACTGTAAACATGAAAATGGTTCATTGAGATCAGAGGTCAACCATGGTCAATAAATGTATAAATATAAATAAACTTCCAGATGAAGGGCCATTGTATCAAGTCAGCAGCATTGTTAAAATCTAATTGAAGGGCTGCGGTAGAGATATTAGAATTTCTGACCAATTGTGTGTTGAGACATAATCATATTAGGCCTTGTCAACTAGATCTCTCGTTAAAGCCTTGTTGAATGAGAGATATTAAATATGGAAGTAATCTACAAGCTAAAATCTTTGTAAAGACTTGTTAATTTCTAAATTTAGGAGACATACAAGTCTGTAGTTGCTGGGTGATTATTTTTATCTGGCTTAAGGAAAATGACAACATTAGGTAGTCTTATGGGGCCTGGAAATAATGTGATAATTTCCATCTCATCAAGCAGATCTAACAGAGGCTGTCCGAATGTAGATAAGTTAACAAGCAAAGGAGAGTAGTATTGCTGGAACTGAATTCATCCTCAAGTCTTGGTGAGTACCTTCAAGTGGTGGATCTTGTTTTTCACAAAATCTCACCAAGACAGCACTAAAGTACAGACTGTATTTTATATAACATATATCATGGACAGAAGTAGGTTAAAAAAAAATAGCTGGGTGCACAAGACCCAGGATGAAACAGTGCCCAGTCCTGTTAGGTGTACTGGTGACAGGAGAGAAAAAAATGACAGTATAGAATCCTCAAAACAGACTAAGAAACCTTAGGCCGTTTGGAAAAAGAAACAACTGAGGAAGTGTGAAAATATAAAGAACAAAATCTAGAGATTTTTGAAAGGTATAAAAAAGGAAATAGGACATGGGAAGGAGAGAGAGATCTGATATGGTGCAATATTTATGCAAAGGAGAAAGCGAAATTAATCAACACAAAAAAGACAGCCCCAAAGATATTCAAAGAGAAATATAAGCAAAGGCACCCCGAAAAAGATCACCAAGACGGAATGTAAAACAGAAGAATAGTAAAGCAGAAGTTAAAAAAAGTAAGATGTTTTTATCTTCCCTAGCATTGCTGTATGTGATTGATCATAATATTCTCTAACATTGCCAAAGGCCTCTCTATTGGTGTGCTCTTTAGGGAGTGCCTTTGTTAGATCATTCACTACCTGTTCCTTACAGACCTTTCCCAGTATGGCTTCTCTGTCGAGTCTCTGAGGTGGTTTTCTATCTAGCTGTCTGACCAACCTAGCTTGAATGTTCTATGGAAAAACCACGTCTAACCCATGCATTGCTTAGATTGGGACTTCCTCCATAGTTATATCCTGGACTGATGCTCGTCACGGTTTTATCACCTAACATTAGCAATCTGTCATATGCTGTGAACCTCTTATGTTTAAAAGTGCAAGAGATCCTTAGGAAACCCAGAGCTCTCCGTAGTCTGAGGTAAAAAGGTTCAAGGACATTCAGCGAATCCAGAACTCATTTCACAGTAATGACATCTTCTTTTGGTTCCTTGACAGCTGTTTGCTTAACCTAGTTAGAGCTAACTCAGTCATGTTTTGTAATTTTCAAAAACGTTCTTCTCCTTCCCTCCTTAAAATTACAAGTACTTGGAGTACCATGTATCCATGGTTTCCACCTACATTTACCTAGAAGTTGTACCTGACCTTGCCCCTCCACACCATCACTAAAGCATCCTGATACCCGAGAAGAATGTGCCTTTTACCTTATTTTACATTCCTATTGTTAGAGCACTTTAGTTAGCTGTAAAATTTGTAATTATATTAACCTTGCAAATGACACAGCTTCACTTCTTGATTAAAAGAACGAGTAATCTGTCCATTACAGAAAGTTAGATTCTAGTATGTGCCGTGCTGATTTGTAAAATAATGTTTTCTTCTGATCCCAGTTGCTTATAAACTCTTCTACCTGCCAGTTTCCCCTAAGAACACAAGCAGAAAATACCAATTAAATATTTGATTGATTGATTTATTGACATTTGATTACTGGGAAAGTCTGACTGGATAAAAGCCAATTTTCAGCAAAGCCCTGGGAAGAAAAGCTCCAAATTATTATAAAACATTTCAAGAACAATAATTTTACAGTCTTCAAAAATAAAACAAAAACATCTGTAGTTTAAATAGTAGTAACAAATTAGACATAATATAAAAACACTGGTTATGAATTGATACAAGGTATATGACAATCATTTAATATTCAGAGAAATTTTAGACAGCTTGTAGAGAAATTAAAGGTAAGTTATTGTAATACAAATATGAATTGCAATATGAAGTGAGAGAAAACAGGCTTATGATATATTTAGAGAGGAAGTCAGGGAAGAGAATTAGCAGTAAGGAAGTAAGTGAAGGGAAAGTAAGGCGGTATAAGGAATGAAAAGGTACGTGTTTACATTTAGGAATATAGTTTATCCTGGTTTTGAGCAAGAACAGTACCAGATTTTAGCTAGGAAGTCTTTCAGAGTTTTTTTTTAAGATGGGAGGGAGGGTATAGACCTTTTAGATACAGGTAAGGAGTTCCAGGCCTTAGCAACCTTGTACAAATACAGACTTACACCCGGCAGATTTGTTAGGTTTTAGACAGACAGGAGTTTTAGGTCACTGCATCTCACTGACCGACTAGGAATATAGTTGTCTAGAATGTTTTTTAGTGCTAGACAGGCAGATGGATGATGGACAATTTTATAGGTAGTAAGAAGTGAGTACGTTAGTTGATCTGGCAGTTCTAAGTAATTAAGGCTTTTCAGTGCTATACAGTGGTGAAAGGGGTATGTGCTGCAAATTTAGAAATTTTGTTATGACATTGTTCAGGTTTTAATTTTTGTGAAGCCTGGAAGTTAGAAAGGATGAGAGCACCATAGAGAAGAGTGGGGAGGAGGTACGTAGTGGCAAGGCTAGTTTTAGTTGCATCAGTCAGAACATTTTTGGCTCTGTAAAGCAGCCCTAGTTTTTGATGAGTTTTTCTTGTGCAGTTTTTTATATGTAGGTCAAACTTAAGATTATCATCTACTATTACCCCTAATAGTTTGCTATGTGAAGCAACTTTGGTGGTTGTATTATCAGGAGAGAGAGAGATTAAATGTTTTTTTAATGAGAGAGGGATTTGGGGAAAAAAGCAGTAGTTTGGTCTTTTTGGAGTTGAGCATTAGTTGTGAGTTATGAAGCCATGTTTCAGTGGCTGTTAAAGCTTTCTGAGTCATTTTTTGAGATGTACAATGTTGTCATATGTGCAAATGAGAGTGGAATCATCCGCATATTGTATTAGGGTGGCCTGTTGTGTGGAAGTATGGAGGGTATTGGTGAAAATGTTAGAGGAGGGGACCAAGGACAGAGCCTTGTGGTACACCAGTGGTGACTGTGAGGTAAGGAGAGAGCATGGAGTGCCATTTTACTAACTGACTGATAGCCTATTGGACGGGTAGCGCTTAAACCAGAAAGGTGGGCTGAGAGGGACTTAGTGAGTGCATTTGAAGTAGAAGTGTGCTGTGACAGACTGTGTTGAAGGCTTTAAGCAAGTCTAGAAATAAGGAAGAGACTAGTTTGCCATTATCTGTAGCTTTATTGACAGTATCTATATAGGTTAGAAGGGCAGTGCTAGTACTATGGGAAGGACAGAAACCAGGTCAGTTTACAACTGAGATCAATCAATTTATGGTCAGGACAAGGCAATTAATAAAGAGATGCAAGTAAAACAGGTTGTCTGTCATTTCCTGAGACTAAATAATTTTCATATGCAGTAAAGTCTATTGGTCAACCAAAAGTGGACAGTGGCCAAGTTACTTAGAGGTCCTTAGAGAGCATGGACTATACCACAAATCTTTCCTCATCACTGAAAGCGTATTCTCAAAGGTAGCTCCAGTGTTTTGGAACTGATTGTAAGCCAACATTAGAAACCTTCCCGCCCCTTTTGTCTTTGGGGCAAACCATCACCTGCCATTATTTCAGTAACATGGGGCTAAAGTTGGGCCTTGGTAAGTCTGAGATCACACTGCTGCTGTAAAACTTTCCGTCTGACTCATTTCTAGCTTATTAATATGTACACCTTTCTTTTTTATCTGTTGACATCTATCCTTTGTTTACTCCTTCACTCCATTCCATCTTTCAGCAAAACCCAACCCACTTTTCTTTCACCACCCATGCAGTTGGCTTTAAGAACACTTTACAAATTGCCAGGTTACAAAACAGTGCTCCCCTCCTTTATATTTTGTACAAAGTGACTATACTGTTCTTGCCCACCTTTAGACAGTTTAACGCCCTTCACTTTAACTCTGTGATATTCTTTACATTGCCTGTTAAATTTGCAGTATTACTGCCTTTTCTTTTACAGCTTGCAAAAGCTGTTCAAACTTGTGTACAAAAGAGCTTCCGTTTTGCTTCTGTATAATCCTTTGACATTGGTCATGCATATATGTCTGTATGGTGCATGCTGTGTACTGCTTTATCTGTGTTTCTGATGTTTTGCATTTTATTCCCTTTATCTTGTGATACTGTCTTATTTGCACTGTGATCTGGTTGTGTCTGAAAGTAAACAGATAAGCATAATGCAGCTGGATCTGTGTAATAGATGATGTCCATTATGACAAAGATCAAGATAATTAGTAGCCGCATACAGAAAAATTCAGTTTATCATTTAGTTTATTGTACACATTTTTTTAAAGTGAATGTATCATTGTCATTTAAAATACGTACTTGTATTTTTTTTCTTCTTGCTTACTGTTGACATACATTTAACAACTTTAACATTGCAAGATAATGATTTTTTCTTTTTCCTAGGTACACTAGAGAAGCAGGCGTTCGGTCTCTTGAACGAAAAATTGGAGCCATTTGTCGAGCAGTGGCTGTAAAAGTGGCAGAAGGACACCATAAGGAAACAAAGACCGACTCTGATAGTGAAGGTAGGACCAGTAATGCATATTGTACTGCATTCTCTCTACTCCCATTGCACTGTGTGAAGTTAACCGTTCTAACATGGCATTAAAGAAACTGCTGGCTGTAGAGGATAAGCACTACATTTCTGTAAAAAGAAAAGTACACGAAAGCTATCTTGGCATCTTCCCTCCTGTGTTGTTAGCAGAACATAGACACAAACATATTTTACAAATGTATCAGAATGGCTCCAAAAGAGACGGAAAGGAGCGTGCATACTGCCAGCCTGTAAAATATACTTAATCTATAGATATATATATATATATATATATATATATATATATATATATATTTTTTTTTAGAATTAACGATTGAATGTTCTGTATTAAACTTTGGAAGTATTCCATAAGTAATTCTGAAAGAAAAGTGTCAAGAATGTACAGCTTTTTTTTCTGATCGTAGACTGAGTAGTGTGTAGTAAGATTGTGAATGCAAATATTTAATGAAATGCTGTAACATGAGGATTTAACCTGAAAAAGTTTTGCAGTTATGATAGATGAAGTAAGGTATCTGGTTGAAGGCTTATTTGAACTGTTTCGTTCAGAAATTGGTACGCCTTCTTGCTCTAGCATAGACTAAATTCACACCTGCTGAATCTAGCTTTGTTTGTATAACTTGAGCACTAAACCAGACCATCTTTTTTGGAGAAGGTTCCCCTGCACCCTAGTGGCAGGAGAGTGCAGTTAGAACTTGTCTGATCGAAGACTGCTGGAATGGGGCTCAGTTTTTAGCTTTTTATTGGTTAATTTGTTTAAATCAGTTTGCTCATTTGCTACTGTTATCTTAAAAAAAATACACTTTATGCATCGCCGCTTACCTAGGGTTAAACTATTCCAGGTGCCATAAAGTTTGCTCTTCAAATTTTCCCTTAGAACTAGCCAGTTTTTTTAGTTTTAGCACTCAAATCTGTTTCTTTGAGCTCAGCACTTGTTCAGAACTCATTGTAAGCACTAAATAAGCTACAAATTACTACAACACTCAACTTTCCTCACTTGTCTAGAGGAAAACAGTTTTTAGTACTTAATAAATAAGCACCTATCCAGATATGTCTTAGTCAGCTCCCGGTGTTTTCTCCTGTCTACCTGATGAATCTGGGCATCTTCTGGTAATGTAGCAATTGCCTCATGTACACAGACAACGCACTCCTCCTACCACCCAACACTAAAACCTAGAAGTGATGCACTAATATAGCCAAACTGGAAGCAAAGCTCTCTTCACCCAAGACTGGACTAGACAGTCAAGAGGAGAAGGTAAACACTTGCATCACACCACACTCATCACATAGTCCCTCAAAACCTACACCACCAAAACACGCACCTACATTCGCAGAGGCTCTCAATAAAAATCTGCAAAGCAACAGAGACCACCAAAGCAGAAAGCAAGCACCCTCCACCCCCCAACACAACAAATTCAGTGTGCCACTCAACCACAGCCCATAAGGCATAACAATATACCAAACACTCTAGTCATAGGTGACTCTATAGTCAGGCACACTGATGTTCCACCAGGCTAAACAAGGAGAAAGTTACTGTCAGCTGCTTGTCGGGTGCCAGGATCCACCACATAATGCACACACTCAGGTCACTCCAAAACAAGTACAAATATGACTCTGGCATTGTCCATGTTTGTGGGAATGACCTGAGACATACCTCCCTGGACTACATGAAAAGAGACATGAAGGAGCTCTCCGATCTTGTAGCCCAGGCAGGTATGACCCTGGCCTTGAGTAGCATCCTGCCATCACCCAGAATGATACCACAGTGCATGGACAAAATGATTGACTTCAACAATTGGCTAAGCTTCTAGTGTCATTCTGAAGGATCCAGTATCTGTCTGGGATGACATGATTGACAGACCACAATGCTTTGCCAGAGATGACCTGCATCTGTCGCCCTTGGGATTCTGGATACTGGCTAAGGCTCTTGCCACCCCTATAGTGCCTTTTTTAGGCAAGATACAAGCAAGCAAAATCTGAGGGTAATGCTACTCAATGCGAGAAATCAAAATCTCTGGAGAACATCGACATCTGTGCAGTGACAGAGACCTGGTTCAAGGCTCCAGAGAGCACCACTGCATTACCATGCTATAATTCATACCACACCTTTAGGCCACCTATCCTGGACTGAAACACTAAAGGTGGAGGTGTGTCCATATTCATTAAAGATAGCCACACCTCCAGGCTAATTGCTCAGCATAATGCATCCGAGGTTATCTAAGTGCAACTAACTCTGGGCAAGACCGCAATCCAAATTGTAACTTGCTACAGATCCCCCACCATGCCCTAGGATTCCCATTCTTCATTTCTTGATACACGAAAATATTAGGGTACAGCCCAGCACCCTAACAATGGGTGATTTGAACTACCTCACCATTAACTGGGAAAACTACTCATGTACCAACTCTTTTGCTAAACGTTTTCTGGAATTCATAAATTCCAACGCCTTGGATGAACTTATCCACACCCCCACCAGGGGCAGCAATATCCTAGACCTGGTCATTACCAACATGGGTGACTGGTGTTCCACACCAGAGGTCAATTCCTCGTTGGTCAGATCTGACCCCAAGCTAATCACCCTAGACATACACATCCTGCCCCCACCCCCATTAGGGAAACCACCGTAAAAAATTTCCCCAAAACCAACTTTTTGCTTCTTAAGACAGAAGTGACAAACTTCACAACACCCATGCAGACGGACAATAGAGGTACAACTGCTGAATCCTACACAAATGCACTTTATAAGCACTTACACGAGTGCATGGATCGTGCTATCCCTGACAGACCCAATATGCTATCCTCCAAAAAAGGGAAGCCAATCAGGTGGTCCCCTGCCATAAACGAACTCTACAACTGAAGAAAGAAACTGTTGCAAAAAAGAGTAAAGTCCCATGATTTGAGGAACTCCGTGGTCAGCCTCAGTAAGAAGCTGAGATCCCTCATAAAATCCTCCAAAGCTAGTTACAAAAACAAAATTGCCACTGATTCTAAAGGCAACCACAAAGCATTCTATAGCTATGTCAAGAATCTCAATGGCAACACTCAGATCTGCTCTGAGTTACAGCACAATGGCACTAAATATACAGAATCACCCTCATACTAAAGATTGGGAGTTTTTTTTTTTTTTTTAAAGTCTTAATGCTCTTCTAAATTGCTATTCGCAGAGGTTGCATGCATGCTGACTAGCACACTACTGTGCAGTGTAGACCCACTGAGGACCACTCAGCTTTGACCAAACACCTGCACTCTTTTAGGTATCAGCCAAGCAGCTGACTTATGTTGTCTCCTGTCTTTCTCCTGAAACGTAATGTTTTTCTGCGTAGTGTTCATAATTTAGATTGTGTTGTGTTAAGTGGTAGTTGAAATAAACTATTTTTAATATCTTAAGGGGTAGATGAGCAAAATTATAAAATGCGTTTTTGAAATTATTATTTTTTTTTTAATTTGGTCAGATTATTTTGATATAGAAGCCATACTATGTAATAAGGGGACTTTTGCCCTCAAGGTATGCAGTAATGGGCCTGAGTTTGTTGCTTGTTGTCATAAATATTTCTCTTGAAATAGCTTCCTTCACAGTCTTATGTAGGTCCTTTTTGTCTTTGTCTTGCTGTCTTTTGAATCAGTTTCCCAACCTTTTCTTTAAAGTTTACTTTGTAAGGAGAATACTATCATTCACCAAACACTGCATTGTTTACGACTCTTGAAGGATGTGTAAATTTATGATTTTGCCATAGGAAAGGACTTTTCACATGCTTAAGAAGATATTAAATAACTTATACTTTTATTTTCAGAATCTTTCCCTAGGCTGCAATAGCGTTTTCATTAAGCTGACAGTCTCAAGAGCATCTAGTTTGGAAAAAATGTAGTTTGTTTACTCTTAGGTGTATTGTAAAGTTTTAACTGGTCATATCACTGATCACCGACCTATCCTGTATTGAGTTATTTGCAGCCATTTGCTACATTAAAAAAAAATAAAACAGCTTATCAGGAATAGTTTTCCCATTATGAAAAATGAGAGGGAAATTCTGCCTGGTGCAGATTGTTGAAGTGGGCAGTGTGAAAATTGCCTGAAGTCGGTGTGAATCGTCTTACCAAGAAAATCTCATCATGCGAGTCTTTTACAGAGTCTGCAATTTCCTTGTTTATTGTGGGTATGAAAAGTTAATTTTAAAGTATTTTTGTACAGCATTGTATTAAGAATGATGGATGTTTTTAATTCTTTCATTCCCCATATGATTTTTATCACAGGCAAGCTTTTGAATCTGTACCTACTTTGTAGTAAAGTCAGTAAATGCATAATTTACCATCAGAACATATTAATTTAAGATTCTGGCATATATTATTGGCCAGTATTTTCAGTGGAGTTCTGTATACAGGTGTGAGAAACTTTTTTATTAAATGCATATATACATCAGAATCCAATGTTGTCTTTTTTGTCCATTCCTCAACCTTTGGGTCTCTGATCCAACTTTGGTCACTTCCATAGACTTTGGCTCCATAGCTCAAGTTCCTCACCTTAACCACAATCCCTCTTTAGCCTGGATTACCTCAGACCTCTTTTGCCACTTCAGCTCAATGATGTAATCTACCGTAGCTCATGTGTAGACAGATAAGTTGCTTTTCTATAGTCTTATAGGGTTTTTAATATGTTACTTACCATCATCCCCTGTTTTATCTTTCCTGTTGTACAAAATGTGTACATATATATAAAAAAATTTAGTTTGACATGGGTTTTGTCTTTCTATATGGATGGGCCTTCTGCCTTGCTTTAATTCTCTGCCAC
The DNA here is from genome assembly GCF_019279795.1 of Protopterus annectens. Classification (NCBI taxonomy): domain Eukaryota; kingdom Metazoa; phylum Chordata; order Ceratodontiformes; family Protopteridae; genus Protopterus; species Protopterus annectens. The sequence continues at coordinate 392,396,059 of NC_056742.1, forward strand.
TTTACCTCTTCTTGCTACCTGTTGTGGCTACGTCTGTCTTACCATTGCTGGTATATGTTCTTGCTTTTCTGTTGTTGAGAGAAGATGGCTGATGAGCCAATTGGATTTAAAAATTGTTTCTCATGTGGGCATAAGATCCCCAACATGGATACCCACCAGGAATGTGTTTATTGCCTTGGAGCGACTCATCTCAATGTGGAGTATGAGATCTGTGCAGAATTCAATCATTGTGTGTTTGTTGAGTGCCATAATAACTTGGCGGTGAAAGATTACTCCCATCTACTACTACTAGTTTTTCTCCTGGAGCTCCCTCCTCTTCTAAAAAATTGGCACAGAAGACCAAGGGGTTTCATCTGTAAAAGGCAAAGATTCTAGGAAGCAATCCCTGATCATTCTCCTTCCTCTGTTTTGGGTTCAGCTCCTCCACAAAAAGATTCCAAACCATTGTATACTTCTGGCTCCTTAGATGTGACAAGAGTTAAATTAAAGCTTCCACTCCATCAGTCATAAACATACACCCTGTAGCCTGTACCCTCGAGGATCCATTCTCCTTTCTTACAGAAGACCCCTTGAAGGACTTCAGGCCATGCTCAACTTTCTATCCCTTAAGTCGACTACTAGCCTGATGGAAGCAGATGTGAACAGGATGATGAGGAAATTTCTCAGGACCCAGATTCATTTGGGAGTCTTACTGGCTAGGGTCCACCATTAGTTGCTATGGTGGTAACAGCAGCCACCAAGAAGGAACTTGCCAAATAGAGTTTTCTGTCCATCCCTTCAGCAGAGAGTTCAGGACACTGGACAGATGTGGGAAGTGTGTTTGTTTCAGTAACTTTCTCCCTAAGGTCAATGAACTACTTGGCACAAATAACTAGATTTCAGAGGGAATTGATCAAGGATTTTTCCAATTCCTTCTTAGGGTCCATGTCTGCTCAGGACATCAAGACTATTTCTTCATAACTGTCTACCCTCCAGTCCCTTTTGAATGCCTCTATGAGGCTGATTTCTCATGCCTCAGAGGGAGCTTTGCGACCACGGGTTCAGGAATTGCCATGAGATGGCACACCTGGATGTGCCTTTGGGATTTTGTGGAGCCCTTCAGGTCATCATTTATCAGTGCTCCATTTGATGGATCCACCTAATTGGCCCAGATGTGAAAGAAGCTATCTAGGAGTGAACAAGATGGGAAGATCATTGTCTACCATAGGAATATGCTTCTTGACTCCTCAAAGGACCTTTTCAAGGAAGCAGAGAGGGGGGTAGGAAGATGACCTGGAATTCATTGGTGCTTGTCTGCAAGTTGTTAGGGTATTCCCAGGGCTGCTGTGGGGGACAGGTCCCCTGTGATAGAGGGGGTGGGGGGGGGTCTCTAATGGAAGACGTCACCCACACAGCAGAGAGGGCCTTCAACACCAGGGCTTCAGAAGTCCTTTCTCTGAGAAGCCCTTTCAGTGCTCCTGAAAGGTTGCTCAACTGCTGCATTGTTGAGGCAGTTTGGGGGGCACATATCCCTGCACTTGGAACCCTGGATCACCATCACCAAAGATATTTGGGTGCAGAGGATAATATTCAGAGGTTATTACATATGCTTTTGTCGTAAGCCTCCCAATTTGCTCAGAAAAATTCACAACATTCCACCCAGTCAGAGGACAGCAGCAGCTACAGCAATGGAAAGAACGCTGACAAAAGGTGTCATCCAAACAGTACCACAAGACCAGCAAGGATTTGGAACTTTCTCAAGGTTCTTTTTGGTGCCAAAGAAAAATGGGAATCTAAGACCTGTCTTGGATCTCAGCAACTTGAACTTCAAACACTCAAAGTTCTAAATGATCATGGTTCAGTCCATTCAGCCACTGTTGCTCAAGGAAGATTGGATGTACTCAATACATCTCCAGGATGTGTACTATCACATCAAAATAGACAGGTAATCCAAGATGTACCTACCCTCCCAGCTGGAAGGCAGTCACTATAAGTTCAAGGCTATGCCGTTTGACGTCGCCACAGCCTCTGTAGTATTCCGCAAGTGCACGGCAGTGGTCATACTGACTTGAGACTTCTAGGATTCTGGGTGTTTCCTTAGCTTGACTACTGGCTCCTCTCTACACCCACCAAGCCTATACTGATTCAAGCCAGTGACTGCATGCTCCAAGTATGTGTTCTACTGGGAATCACAGTGAACTAAACCAGTTCTCAGTTCTCCCCCACTCATGACCTGGAATTCATTGGTGCTTGTCTGGATATGGTGGCACAGATTGTAAGCTTGCCACAGACAATGTTAAACACTTTGCAGACCCAAGCATCCCACATTCTTTCTCTTCCCTGTCCTCCAGCAAAGTTGCTATTGCAACTTCTTGGATCCATGACAGCTTCCATTACTCTAGTACCTTTAGGAAGGTATCAGATGTGGGTACTGCATTGGACACTTGGCAGTGCATTGGTCAATAAGCCCCTGTCTGCACCAATAAGAATTACAAGGAGTTGTACAGAATACATAGCTAGGTGGATCACAACAAAAGAAGTTTCTCCAGGCTGCCCATTTATTCTCCTGACACCCTAAGACTAATTCTAAGGACAACCTAAAAGCATTCTATAGCTATGCCAAGAATCTCGATGGCAACACCCAGATCTGCTCTGAGTTGCAGCACAACAGCATGAAAATTACAGAACCAACTGATATTGCCAACTTCCTGGCAGATAGGTTCAGTGCTAACTTTACCCCGCCCCCCCACCCACCCCCTAAAGGGCCCATATCTGTTCAGGATGAATGCAAAGTCCCTGTAATTACAACTATGCAGGTGAAAGCTGCACTCTCTAAAGCCAAAAACACAGCATCCATGGGACCGGACAACATCCCAGGCTGCATTTTACACAAACTTCAGAACGAACTGGCTCCCCACTTAAGCACCATGTTCAATAATAGTCTTGCATCAGGCTTTGTGCCCACTGAATGGCGCACAGCAACAGTTATCCCATTCCACAAAGGGGGAGCCACCATTGATCCCGCGAACTATCGACCTATTAGCCTGGTGAGCCTGGTCTGCAAGGCCATGGAACGTATCATCATGGAACTCATAAACAAAGACATTGGTAACCTCCAAACTTTGGATCCCACCCAGTTCGGGTTTGTGAAAGGCAGATCATGCCTCCTGAACCTGATCGACTTCTTTGAGGCAGTCAACAAAGTCGTAGATGAGGGTAAGGTGGTTCACACAGCCTATCTTGACCTCGCCAAGGCGTTCGACACCATCCCCCATTCTGGAATTATAGCTAAACTTCCTAAACTAGGTATAAATCCCTATGTCACAAGATGGGTTGCCAACTGGCACATGGACAGAACCCACACTGTAAAAGTTGCAGACTCCAAATCTGACCTCAAAGCAGTGACAAGTAGAGTATCACAGGGTTCCGTCCCTGGACCTCTCCTGTTTGGTATCTACTTCTCTGAAGTACAGGCTAACACAGAAGGCCTCTGGCTAATGAAGTTCGCAGATGACTGCAAACTAGGAGCCATAGTCAAGTTTCCAAATGATGTGGACATCCTACAGAAGGGCCTCGCTGAGACAGATGCCTGGTGTCAGAGCCATGGCCTCAAGCTCAATGCCAAAAAGTGCAGTGTCATCTCCTTTGGTAAAAACTCTGTACCCATGAACTACCACATAGGCAGCAATCTACTTAATACCAAATGTGTGATGAGACCTTGGGACCCAGGTGGACAGTACCCTCTCCTTTGATAGTCACATCGCCACAGTAGTCAGGAAGGCCATCTACGTGGCACACCTCATCATAAAAGGGTTCTCAAACAGGAAAAAAAGAGGACATTGTTCCCCTCTACTCAACACTCATTAGACCCATTATAGAGTACAATGCTCCTTTTGGAATATACCTCAGAAGACATCTGCAGCAGCTGGAAAAGCCACAGAAGTACCTCACAAAGAGGATTACTGGCCTCAAACAAATGCCCTACACTGACCGTCTCAAAAAACTCCAGCTTTACTCCGTAGCATAGCGCCTACTCTGAGGTGATCTCTGCCTAACATATAAAGCTATGTCAAACCCAGAGCTGTTGGACATGCTACACCTAAAGAAATCCCAATCCCTCCAAGCTACATGCTCTAGGGACCTAAACAGGACATGCTGGAGGGATAGATTCCTGTCCCAGAGACTTCCCATAATCTGGAACAGGCTACCCATCTATGTCAAGCAAAGTTCTTCATTAGCACTGTTCAAGAAAAATCTTGATGAGTGGATGGGAAATAGGAAAAACACCCCGGGGATCACTTCTGTGTCTCTGCTCGACAGTGGCACAGGAAAATAACTTTCTTGGGTGGCATAAGCCAGGGAATCTTGTTGGCTAGGCTTATGTAGGCCCTTGGGCCGATAGCCTAGTACCTACCTATGATTACAGATGACTCCTAGCTGGGGGCCGGTGAGCATTACCTGGGAAGGATGGTCCAATGCACCTGGTCTTACTCGGATGTCAGTCTTCACATCGATGCCCTTGAAATGTGGGCAGTTGTTTAGCGTTTCAGGCATTTCAAGATGCTCTTCCTCTAGGGAGGGTTGCTATTCAGACAGACAGTATGTCTGGTACATAAACACAGGGGGTATCCTGATCCTACACCTTGTGTTGAAAGTCATTGAAAAAGTATGGTGATGAGTGATCTCTTCTGGCCACTTTCTTTTGGCAATGCTTATCCTGGAGAAGTCCAACATGCTAGCAGACAAATTGAGCTAGTCCATCTTATTCTCTCACAAGTGGTCTCTCAATACTGTAGTAGCAGAAATAATTTTTCATCATTGGGGTCAACCGTGCTGCGACGTCTTCACTTCCCCTCTCAGCTCCAATTGTGGCAGGTGCATTGCCCTGACCCCCCCCCCCCCAAGACACCTTCTGATCCACAGTTGGCCCCCTGGACTCCTTTACACCTTTCTTCCTACTCCTTTCATTCCCAAGTTTCTTCAGAAAGTGTCTCGGCAGTAGAGCAAAGCAATCCCCTTTTTGGCCCTGACAAGTATGGTTTCCCTTTCTGTGACCCGTACACCCTTTCTTGAGAGTTAGATCCCTCTCCAGATCTCCTGTCTCATCCATCAAGGATAACTCTTCAAGACGTTTGGTCCTTCCTTCAAATGAACTGCATGGTTTCTTCACTTCTAATGATGGCTAGACATTTCAGGCTTTCGTCCCTGGTGTGACACATCCTCACATCATCTCAGAAGAATGCTTATAGGAAGGTTTATAAGAGCAAATGGAAAAGATTTTCCCTTTGGGCCCTCCAAAGACAACTAGACCATTTTCAGCACCTATTCCAGCTGTCCTTGATTTTCTAGCTCACATTTTCTGCAGTGGAGCCAGCTGTTCTGCAGTAAAGGTCCAACTTCCAGCTATCTCTACTTTTCACATGGGAGAAAACAACTCATCCTTGGCACCATCAAGACTATGTAAAGCCTTTCTCCAAGATCATTTTTTATTGTGACTCCTTATTAAGGGTCCTACTTCTCCATGAGATATAACAATACTACTTCAAGCTCTGACTCAGCCCCCCATTGAACCATCTGCCAAGCTGCACTTAAAGCTTTTGTCTTGGAAAACCATTTTTCTGGTTGCTATCACATCAGCCAGATGTGTATCAGAACTCCAGGCTCTCTCTTCCCAGCCACTATATTTGATCTTTCACAAGGACAAGGTGTCCCTCTATACTAATCCTTTTTTACTAAAGATGGCTTCAGAAACTGCTATAAATGTGTCCATCAACTTTCCCGTTTTCTTTCCAAATTTTTCTAACAAAGGAGAATGCATGCTAAAAATGTTGTATGTTCATAGACAGCTTAGATTCAATCTCCACAGAACTAAAGATTTCAGAAAATCAATTCAGTTATTTGTTTTCTTTTCCAAAGTCAGATTGAGCAGGTCAAAGGTAACTTTAGCCAAACTGCTCACTGATTGCATTTCTTTTCTTTATAGGAAGAAAGGATTGACACGTCTAAACCTCCTAAGGCTCATTCCACTGTATCTGTGGCCACATCATCTGCTTTCTGGTCCAAGGCTTCCATAGAGGGCATTTGTGCAGCTGCCGCTTGGTCTATTACTTGTACCTTTATTGTGCATTACAAATTGGACATTTTTGTCTAGGCGCGGAGAAGCATTTGGCTCTGCTGTACTCTAGAATATCCTTCCCTGTAGACCACCCTCGGGTTTCTCTAGCTGGGGACTCTGCCCCTTCGGTTGAGGAAAAGATGAAAAAGACAACATCAGATAAAAGTTATGTACTCACCATAACAATGCATCTGTGTTTGTTTTCATCCTTCCTCATCCTCCCGCCCTCCAACTCCATTCCCACTTAGAAGATTTACATTTGGACTCCTCCTATGTCCTGAGGAGTGTTGCCTTCTTTGCTTTCTGATGAGCTCCAACCTTTCTCTTCTCTCCTTTAAGTCTTATGGAATCTGATTTGTAATTAAATTAGACTGTCTTGTTACTGATTAATGTGTAATGGGCAGGATGATATGCTGAATAGAGGGCAAACTGTGATGTAATCTAGGTTAAAGAGGGGGGATTATGGGTAAGAGGAGGAGCTCAAGCTACAGAGCCAAAGTCTATGGAAGTGGCCAAAATTGGAACCGAGATCAGATGAGAAAAGACAAAAACAGACAAAATAGATGCATCATTATGATGTGTACATAATTTTTATTTTTTGTTGGTTATAAATGTTTTTATCTTAATTAGCATAACCTTTTCGGCACATCCATGTATAAGGCTGGCTGGCACATTGTGGTTATTCTGTGTGATCTGTCCTTCCTTCTGTGATACAAGGATGACAGGCTGGGTTAACGACAACAGTTTTTTGTCAAGATGTTTGCAGTTTCAGAACCCTCTTAATGTTTTTGTTGCAGCTATTCTAAGCTGTAAAAAAATTATAAAGTCTAGATGACAGTCTGTAAGATGTATATATTTTGTTCATAGACTCATAGGTATTTACTAGGCTAACGACCACAACGGGCTTTTTTTAAGCCTAGCCATGCATCCCAAATGTCTGACAAGTTCTGATACCCTTGATAAGTGTAAGCAGGGACTTGGGAGGTAGAAACATTTACAAGCAGGTGCAAGGACGACATAAGTATCATTTTAACTTGATCTATAGTTCTTGTAGTGTATTTCTACTGTGTGCTGTTATTTTTGAGCTATACTTTGCTGTTAGTTGCACTTTTTAGCCTAGTATAGACTTTGTTCAGATTTGTGGACCCAGTCTGCTTTTGCAGTTTCTGAACACTTATCCAGCTTTCTTCTACAAAAGAGGGCCTCCCCTGCACCCTTGTGAGAGAAGAGTGTAGCTAAGGACCCATCCGAGTGTTGTTTGTTGGCCCAGGGCCCAATCTCTTGCAGTATCATTGGTTCGAGTGTTTTAAATCCATTTAATTTTGTTGCTGTTTATTGCCCATGTTTGACGGTGTGCACCATCACGCAGTGGTGGTTACCACTGGCGATTATAGATGCAAAGTCCCAGATAGATATATTTTCCATTAGTCAACTGCTTGTGTTCCATCTGAGATTTCTTACTGTTGTGCTTCAGTGCCTGGAGAGACACTCAGCTGTCCTTCTGAGGTACCAACACAAGTCTCACCCACTAAGCTTCTCACAGTTTAGAACTTTTTATTAGTCCCTCAACCATACCTGGTCCTCCTAGTCCTCTCCCCATTTTTGATCACAGTACTATACCTAGTATTATGGATGGACAATTTCCTACCATTTCTCCAGCCAGCCTGATCGACATGGGCATCCTGAGGCAGTGTAGCAAATTTCTCATGTACACTGACAACCCATTACTTCTACTTCACACAAATTCAGTGTGTGAGAGATGTATCTATATTAAGAATCTAGAGTCTGTTCTCTCACTCAGAAATTAGCACATCAGTTACTAAGCAGGTTGCCAGCTCACACACTTCACCTCTTTCACCAACCACGTGCACAACACTTAAACCCGCATATGCGGAGGTAATCACCAGAAGCCTACCTAAAGAACAGAGACCTCCCAAACATAAACACACTTCACATAATACATTACCAGCTGAACACAGTGCACATAACACATGCACTAGGGTCTCACCAAACAAGCCCATTAGGCAAAACACAAAATCTAATGTTTTGATAATAGGTGACTCCATTGTGAGACACGCAGATATCTCACTCACCAGACTGGATAAGGAAAAAGTCACAATCAGCTTTCAGGTGCTAGGATCCACCAGATCACACATGCACTCAAGTTTCTCAACAAGAGGTACTGTTATGACTCTGTCATTGTCCATGTTGGTGTGAACGACTTGAGACATACCTCTCTGGACTATATGAAGAGAGGCATGACTGAGTTCTCTGATTATGTGTCCCAGGCCTTAAGCCACATTCTACCTTCACCTAGGATGATGCCACAATACAGACAAAAAATGTTGACTTCAGCAATTGACTTAGTTTCTGGTGTCATTCCAAGGGGATCCAGTGCCTGTCAGCCTGGGATGATGAGGTTGATAAACCATGTTGCTTTGCCAGAGATGGTCTTCACCTGTCACCTCTTGGCTTTTGGTTACTGGCTAAGGCACTTGCCTCCACATAGTGCCTTTTTTAGGCAATGTCACAAGAACAAAATTCCCAGTGTAAAAATATTGTCAAAAAGCAACCTCATGGTTATGCTGCTAAACACGGAGTCTAAATTTGAAACTGCACTCACTGGAAGCATTACTCACTTTGGAAGATGCGGATGTCTGTGCAGTCACAGAGACCTGGTTCAAGGCTACGGAAAGCACCCCGGCCATGACAGGTTATAATGCCTTCCACACGTTCAGACCACAAAATGAATGTGCGAGAACTAAAGGAAGAGGAGTATCAGTATTCAACAAAGATAAATATGCCTCTAGATCGGTTAAACAGAACAATTCCCTAGAGTTACTCCAAGTGCAAATAACTGTAGGAAATAGATATTCACACTGCCTGCTTGGATGTACTTGAGTCGCTCAAAATAAAACCAAACACTTTGGTTTTGGGTGACTTTAACTGTCCGTCCATAGATTGGGTAAATTATATGTGGACTAACATGCTCGCTCAAAGGTTCTTGGACTTTACCTCTGATGCCTTGTAACAGATAGTTGGCACCCCCACAAAGATCCCAAACATTCTTGATCTGACACTCACCAACATGGGAGATTGGTGTACCACCACAAGTGTGTGGCCTTCCCTGGTGAAGTCTGATCATAAGTCAGTCTTGTTCAAAGTAACAGTTACATCAGACCCTACTTCAGAAGAAATCAAGATAAAAAATTTTCCCAAAACAACTACAGCCTCTTAAGGGACAGCATTAATAGCTTCAAAGCACCTGTCCCCATTGATGGCAAGGACACTTACTGGGATATGCACCAATGCACTGTATAAACATCTATACATTTGTATTTATGCAGCCGTACCTGAAAGGACCAAAGCAGGATGGTGGGCATCTGCTATAAACAGGTTGTACAATAACAGGAAGAAACTGTTGTCTAAGAACATGAAGGAATGGTCTCAGAAATGGAAGCACACCTTTCTCAGCTTGAAGAAGCAAACAAGGCATCTTGTAAAGTCCTCTAAAACTAAGTACAAATCTAAATTAGCATCCCTAGCTAAGGATAACCACAAGGCATTCTTTAGCTACTTCTGAAACCTTAAAGAAAAAGACCAGATTTGCGCCGAACTTGTGGTAAATGATACCACATATACTGAACCTGTTGAAATAGCCAACCTGCTAGTGGACAGATTCAGTATAAACTTCACCCCCTTCCCTGCCACATATACCCCAAACATTACGAGCAGGTCTTAATCATTCACTACAAGGCCAAAAACAGAGCCTCTATAGGCCCTGAATACATCACAGGCTGCATTTTAAATGGTTTAAAACAGGAGTTAGCAACATCATTGAGTACTTTTTTTAACCACAGGCCAAGCACTGGTTTTGTGCTTGCTGAATGGAAAACAGCTGCCGTCATCCCCTTGTACAAAGTGGGTGCATCCACCAACTCTGGGAACTGTAGAACCATAAGTCTAACCAGCCTTAATCTGCAGGGCCATGGAGAGAATCATCATGGACCTTATCAACAAAGATATAGGAGAACTTACCTTCAAATGCTTGACCCAACCCAGTTTGGTTTTGTTAAAGGGAGAGTGTGCCTGTTGAATCTGGTGGACATCTTCGAGAAAGTCACCAAAGCCCTGGATGAAGGCAAATCTGTGCATATGGCTTGCCTAGATTTAGCCAAGCCCTTTGACACAATCCCCCATTCAGGCATCATAGAAAAACTCTTCCAGCTGAGGATCAACATATATATTGTCAGGTGGGTTGCAAACTGGCTCACCGTCAGAACACCCACACACACAGTCAAAATAGGGGGATTCCACCTCCACCAGCAGACCTGTTACCAGTGGTGTTCCACAGGGATTGGTGCTAGGGCTGCTATTGTTTTGAATCTACTTCTCAGAAGTACAGGCAGAAACAAAAGGTCTGTGGCTGGCAAAGTTTGCTAATGACTACAAACTTGGTGCAGTCATTGAGCCCCCAAATGATGTCACATAACATTCTAAAATAAGGACTTAAGCATACCAATGATTAGTGCCAAAGTCATGGACTTAAACTCAATGCAGAAAAAATGCATTATCATCCCCTTCGGCAAGGGCGATGTCCCTGCAGATTACCATATTAATAACAACACCCTAAGCTCTAAATCAGTGGTGAGAGATTTGGGCACACAGGTTGACAGCAACCTTACCTTTGATCACCATGTCTCCACAATGGTTAGGAAGACTTTCTCCATTGCTCACCTTATATTTAAGGGCATAGCCTGTAGAACTAAAGAGATTATAACCCACCTGTACTTTTCCCTCATCAGATCATTAATAGAGTACAGTGCTCCCTTTGGTGTATACCTTACCAGGCACCTACAGCAAATGGAGAGACCTCAAAGGTTTCTCACAAAGAAAATTGAGCATCTTCAGCACATGTCACACATGGCCAGACTGAAATCACTGTCACTAAAACTCTGTATCACATAGACTACTCGGAGGCAACCTGTGCCTTGCATATAGAGAAACCTCTGATCCTGCCTTAATGGAAATGCTGCACATTTGTAAGTCAAATGGTAAACAATTCAGTCGCTCTAGGGACCTTAACCTAGCCTGTGACATCAACAAGACTTGCTGGAGAGAGTGAGAGGTCTCAAAGAGGTTACCTCTCCTTTGGAACAAACTCCCAAGTCAAGTTAAACAAAGCCCCTCATTGACCCTATTTAAGCGCAACTTGGACAACTGGATGGGAAACTGTAAATTCATTCCAGGGGTTTCACCTGTGTCCATCTTGGATAGGGGCAGTCAGTGCTGATTTAGATTGGCTTGTAAACATAGACCATATCTCTAGGCCCTATAGGGAACACGGGTTAAACTTGGCTAGACTTGTAAGGGCGCTAGGGCTATTAGCATAGTAACCTCATATGATCCTGTAACACTGGAGATTTGGGAAGAAAAGCTGGTGGATTACTGTTAAATAATGATAACAATTGGAGATGTAGATTTCTGACTTCAGAAAATGCACAATCTTATTTATTCAGTCTGTCCAATCAAACTTATGGGTCCTTGAGTTGCTTGTCAGATCTGACTCCAGCAGCATTAGTGCTTCTTCATTGAGCCTCATTAAGAATTTTCTTTCCATCATTCTCTTGTGACCAAGACTAGCTCAGATCTCATTTGCCACATTTGTGAACAGACTCTGATCTCTTTCTTGGCATTCAGTTAAGTGCTCCTCCTTGTTTCTTACAGTAAATTGGATAGCTGAATAATTTGCTCTTCTACATTTAGGTATTGTTTACTTCCTGAAACTTCACTCTACCTTTTAGTAAGTTAGCCCTTCTTTTCTTCCCATTTTCCATCTTAAAAAATGTTTTTGGTATATGTTTAGAATAGTTAGTTTTTTGCTGTTCATGTACTTGTAGACATATTGTTTTTGTTAATTCCTCAATAACTGGAACTGTTTGCTATCCCAGACAGATGCTTTTTGTATTTGTGTCAGTCTGTTTGTATGTACCTTAAGGAGTCAACATAGACAAGGATAAAGCAAATGTACCAGATGTGGACACCGTTACCATCCCAAGACATGCATATGAACCATCTATAGTGTGTTTGGGTGTGGATCATTTCATTGATGACTGCTCGTTTTAAATCCTTCAAGCCCAGAGCCTTGTCCAGTAAATTAATAAGCTTATCCTAAAGAGCCTTTTGCCTCCAGACCCAGAATCATCATATATAAAAAATCTGCTGATAAATCTAAAACTAGAGTCTCCGAGCCAAGGAAAAGGTACTTCAAAGAGTTGGAACCATGGCTTCAAAGACTTGTGAACAGAGGTACTTTTGGCTTTGATGCAGACACACTCCACCATTGACTCCAGGGTTGTCAGAACTGATCATGATTCTGGACAAATTTCCCAAGAGGCTCCCAAGCCTGACTTCATCTGAAAGGGAACTGTGTAGGATTCCTTCCTGGCCACTTTCCATCTCATTTCATCTTTTTGGTTCTTCAGGTCCTGCAAGAGTACTTAAGAAACTGATTTGAATCACTTGATGAGGAACATTCTGAGGATGCAGATCGAGGTGAGCATCCTCCAATCCCCTTTGGTTTTGAAGGTGGGTAGGACTGGTCCTATGTCCCCTCTTCTGGCTCCTTCCCTGATGCAAGCTTCACCACCAGCAGTTTCAGAGCCAGTCTTGAACTAGAAGCCTGCCCTATGGTGCTGACTCTGCTATCTTGTTTAGCACTCTGTGAAACATCAGTATCTTCATTGTAGTTGTGTTGCTTATGGCTATGTTGTCAGTGAAAGAGACTTTGGTGTTTGACTGTTCGGCTCCAATCCCCTCCTGAAAGCCATCCACACTGCTTTGGGCATGCCTTCTTCAACAGCAATCATTTCTACTTTGAAAGGTATGGACCTGGTTACAGAAGTGGCATCCTCTGATCCAGCAGACATTGATACTGCCTTCCCAAGTTTTGGGAAGGATGATCTCATCTCCTTTAAAATGAAAATGTAAAGCTCATTGAGATTGGTTCCCCCTCATGACTTCCACTTTCTCTTCTCCCATCAAGCATCCCTGGGTCAGAACTAAGCTTCAGACCTAAAAAGTTTCTGCTCAGCAGCAGGAAGAGTCCTCTAAAGGAGTTGGGACTTTTCCTCCCTTTGGAATCTTTCACATCAGACAGTGATTCAGATGATAGAGAGGGGTCTGTCAGTCTCCTCCTGAAAACACCACCTTTGGTGAGATTCTGGAATTCATGCGCCAGAGGGGATCATGGCCCACCAACAACACCCTCCCTTCATGAGGATGTTCTCTTTGAGACCTATGGCTCTGCACCCATCTACTTCTTAACAGACAAAGCAATAGATCTAGACATAAGGATGTCATAGCAGAAGCCCATTACATGCGAGTTGATGCCTAAAATTCTTAGACCTTCCAAGGACAAACAGCAATGGGCCAAGTCTCCACTGGTAGATTCTATTATTGTGGCAGCAGTGATGAAAAATGAGTTTACTTATGATGCAACTACTCTTCACCTCTTAACAAGGAGTCCAGGGCAGTGGACAAACTATGAGTGTCCAGGACACATTCACATTGAGGGCCTTAAACCACCCCACTCACCTGAACCAGTTCTAGAGGAATCTAGCCCAGCAAGCCCTGAGAAAGCAGTCAGCATCAAACTCAAGGAAACAGTTGGAAATGTCCCTGAGCACAATGACCTATATTTTAAACCCCTTCATGTGCCTCATGCATAATGCAGCTGATGGAGTGTGTAAGAGAGATATAGCATGGACATGACCACTTCAGTAATTTCTCTTCAATCAGACAGAATTTAGACATTAAAACTACACATTCCAAGCCCCTTCTGGAGTGCATCTCCTATGGCTGCTTTAATCCTCAAGGTTCTCAGCATAATGACATTGTCCATAATGATGGCCTTAAATTTTGCAACTCCTATCAGCTTAAGTGATTATAACCAATATTTGCAGACAGCATTTACAGTGGAGGTTAGACTCGTTGTTTGTACTTTCCGGTAGTCAAATTGTCCTTCAGCCTCCAGAAGCAGTAGTTCATGTGAGCAGTTCCGCCCTAGGGTGGGTGTGCATCACAAGAGGATCATGATCCAAGATTTATGGACTTCAGAAGAGGCCAGTCTTCTCATCCGCATGCTAGAGATGAGGGCAATTCTCTTGTGTTGCAGGTGCTATAGGACTGTCTTCTTCTAAGGGTGATTGCTATCCAATACTTCAAAATATAGCACTTAGGAAGCAATCCAACTCCAATAAAACACTTTTATTCAGCTTCACGAAGTAAAAAGACATTCACATAAACATTTCACATATAAATGCGTTTTCGTCCCCTCCTGACTTCATCAGATAAAATGCATGAAATCAAAGCCATTTTTATATTTGCTTAATTAGACCATCAACCAGTAGGATTTTCCATTCAATAAAACCATTCATTTACTATATAGCATTTACTATCTTATAAATTTAAATACTAAAACATAGTCTCTTAAGCATATACATTTATATTAACTACACAAATAAATATTTAATAAAAATTAATTTATCCTTTTTTTTTAATTCTTATAAAACACATAAAATAATAAAATACATATATAATTTAATTGTATTAAACTAGCAACAGGATTCTCCATCTGGTGGTCAAATACATTATTGCACTTCAAAGTTTAGCAGCTCTAATTTTTAAAACAGGAGCTAAAGACAGATACTCATTCATGCCAGGGAATCTATTGGCTTCCAACATTATTTGCCAATATAATTCTCTATTTTCTATATGTAATTCCCATAGCCGCCCTCTTATATCTTTAGTCACCGTTTCTAACACGAAAAAAGAAAATGATGCTTTATGACCTACTAAACTATGTCTAAAAAGGGCATTAGTATTGTTTTTATTTTTTACTTCATAAAGATGTTCATATATTCTTCTTCGGAGCTTTCTCTCTGTTTTACCCACATAGAAACCACTACATGCTTTACATAATACTAAATAAATGAGTCCATTACTATCACATGTATAATATTCCTTGCTACTAATTACTCTATTCCTAGCTACTAATTCTACCTTCTCTCCATTATATATATATAAGGGCATTGTGAACAATGGCCACATTTAAAAGTGCCTTCCTTACTACGTCCATAAGGGTGCACTCCTTTATTATTTCTTTCTATAATATTCTTAATATTTGACCCTTTCTTAAAAATACATTTAAATGGGGTATCAAAAATATTTAAATCTGATATTGCAGAGAATCTTCCCCATACTTCTTCTATCGTCTTTACTATAGCTTTAGCATCTCCGCTATAGTTAGTCACAAATGCCTGTTCAAATATGCTATTAGTATGCTCATTATCATGAATTATATCTATTTCACCAGAGTTCTTCCCTAGTATGGGAGCAAATCTATCAGCTCTACCTGTATTACTTCCTTTTTTACTTCAATTAGTTTTAATGGGTATCCTGTCTGTAAAAACATTTGTTCTAAGAACTTACTTTCAGCTATAAAATCATCATTCTCTGAACACATTTGACGTCCCCTAACAAATTGTCCTGGTGCAACGGTAGTATTGTTGCCTCACAGCAAGAGGTTCTCCCATTCGATTCTCGGCTGGATTGCAGTGAGTGCCTTCTGTGTGTAGTCTGCATGTCCTCCCCGCAGTTGGGTGGGCATTCGAAAGACATGCTTAAATGGGGCATGCCTTCGTTGAAGGTTGAACGTTGAGCCTGCACCTTGGCGTTCATGAAAATCTACTGCCAATCATTAGCAGGCTGGAGTTCTGCTGTGGCGACCCCTAACCAGGAAAAGCCGAAAGACAACATTTTATTATTTTTATTATGTGTTTTATAAGAATTTAAAAAAAGGATAAATGAATTTTTATTAAATATTTATTTGTGTAGTTAATATAAATGCATATGCCTAAGAGACTATGTTTTAGTATTTAAATTTATAAGATACTAAATGTTATATAGTAAATGAATGGTTTTATTGAATGGAAAATGCTATTGGTTGATGGTCTAATTAAGCAAATATAAAAATGGCTTTGATTTCATGCATTTTATCTGATGAAGTCAAGAGAGGACGAAAA
>NC_056742.1:392417237-392482237 GCF_019279795.1 Protopterus annectens
TGGCTCATTAACCACAAATTAATACTTAACCCTGCAAAATCAAAGCATGTTATTTAGCACCACTCAAAAACTTAAAAAAAAAAAAAATCACCAAAATCGGTCAGTATCTCTATCCTTTTTGTCGCACCAAAAGAAACAATCAACTCCTTCAAATACCTTGGTCTGTGACTAAACCATTCACTGTTGCTTAACCATTCACTAACATCCCATATCCTTATTTTTTAAACAAGAAACATATTTATTAAATTATCACGTGTAACATAGTCTTATATTTATATAAATGAAAGTAAACCATGCAACACAATTTCAGTTAAAAATATTATACCTTACAAAACCATGTTGACACAGCTGTAGTTGCAAACATTGCACATCACTTATAATATATTGTCATTGTCAGATATTACATAGCTCATTCAAATCCTGCCTTCTTTTAAACCTTGTTCTTCCTCTGCATGTATTGATCCACAGTTCCCATTTTTCCTGTGTCATTTGCTCCTTCCCTTTTCTAAAGATCCCAGTTCCAGTTGTTTTATCTCTGTTACTATATTCACTATTTCTAATAAAGTTGGTTTAGACTTTGATTTCCATTTTCTAGTAATTGTTTTTGGCAGCCATCATAGTTAGACGAGGCCTTACTATGTCTAGGCAATTCCGATTCTGTATCATAGCTCAAAAAATAATTTCTTTAGTTACACCAATTGGCTCACCCAGTATCTCCAGCAGAACAGTCTGCAGGGAATCTCTAAAATCTGCCAAGTCATTGCACTCCTAGAAAATATGTTCCCAGTTATCTTTCATCCCTGTCACATCTCCAACATTTCCTGTCTACCTGAGGAAAAATTCTTTGCAGTCTACTTGGAGTATAAGAATACCTATGTAAACACTTCCAAACAAAGGTTCTAAATCTTCTAGACTGTTTTGTATATTTGGGAAACATGCATATATCACCTATTATTTCTTTGTGAATTGTTTATCCAGTGTCTTTTCCCACTCTTTTCTAACCTTCCTTAATTGATTCTTATAGTTAACATGCAATATTTTATATGCTGTACAAATGATTCCTTTGTTAATGGCAGTTTCTGTTCTAGATTGCATTAAAAACTCTACCAGTGCTGGTCTTTCATTTAGAATCCCCCTGTTTCTTTCTCTTTGCCTGTACTCTGATATCAGTACTTGATAGGGAAGGCAATCTCTAACCTGCAGTCCAAATACTTGGCATCTTCGCATTCTATTACCTTTTCCATTCAAGTTATTTCCTCCCAATACCTTGGTTCCTTTGGCAATTTTCTCCAGTAAATTCCATCCCCCTCTTGCCTATTGTCTGTGTCCCTAATTGCGGTCATCCCTATTGGCAGAAACTCCTTTCTCCATCCCTGTGTTGGCTTATTTTTTAAAATCTTAAATTTTGTTAAAATGGTTAATCATTCAATTGAAACAGCATTTAATACCTTTATGTGCAATAAGAGAAATATCAAGTATAATATGAAATATAAAGAATGGCAAATTCTGATGACTTTAAGTAATAGGGATGACATAATTTTTAAACCAGCTGACAAAGGCAATAAACTTGTAGTTCTTGATCCTGTTGATTATTTTAACATGTGTATGCAACATCTTAATGATATTAATACGTATGAGAGAGTGGATATTGAATGTTATAATGCTTCTATTTTAGAATATAAAAACCTTATACATAAAGGCCTGAGGTTAGGATATTTTGCGACTAGTGATGTTAAAAACAAATTTCAGGTTGATGATTGTGACATGGCTTATTTTTATTGCCTGCCCAAAATACATAAAGATTTATTGAAAACTTCTGGTAGACCTATTGTTTCAGGTCGCAAATATTTTCTACACAACTTGGGCATTTTCTTACGTAACTTTTTGTCACCTTATGTTAAGGCATTACCTTCCTTTTTGATTGATGTGTTTGATTTTCTTGAGAAAATTAGTAATGTTAAATGGAATAACAATATGTACTGGGTTGCCATCGATGTAAAAAGCCTGTATACAAACATTAGCCACAATTTTGGCATTGAGGCCATTAGACTGTTTTTGGGTGATTCCCCTGTAACTGAATTTATAGTTGAATTAACTCAGTTCTCCTTAACAAATAATTTTTTTGAATTTAATAACATGTTATTTCATCAAAACAGGGCACTGCAATGGGGGCGGCTTTCGCCCCTATGTATGCAAATTTAGCTATGGGACTGTTCGAACTAGAATATATATATAGACATGAATTTTTTCATAAACATGTCATTAAATACTTTCATAATGATGATTTAATTTTTTTGGTAGAAGGTGAACAGTCCCTGGCCCATCAATTTTTTGTTGATTTAAATTCTAATAGATTTTGTTTAAAATTTGATGGATTAAAGGTGGACATCTGTCTTCCTTTTCTTGATGTGATACTTGATATATCCAGCGGGTATAATCTAGTTACTTCAGTGAATAGGAAATTTGTAGGAGCTACTCAATA
This sequence comes from Protopterus annectens, assembly GCF_019279795.1. Lineage (NCBI taxonomy): Eukaryota > Metazoa > Chordata > Ceratodontiformes > Protopteridae > Protopterus > Protopterus annectens. Next base: position 392,419,720 of record NC_056742.1, read on the forward strand.
TGTACATAGCTCCAGTGGGCATCCCCCACATACCATCAATTCTTTACCATACAGTGAAATGTTGCGTATTTCTAGACTTTGTAACAATAAAGAAACATTTTACAGGGAATTGGATTTGTTATTTTATTCATTTTCTAAGAGAGGCTATCAGAATAATATATTAGAGGACAGTTATATAAAATCTAGTGGAAATACAAAAAGTAAACATAGATATAATAAATTATGTAATAAACTTGATAGCTTAACAACTATGAACAACAGGTTAGATGACAAAGAGACTATGTACTTTGTCACTACGTATTGCTTTACCACTGAATTTATTAAAATAATTTTTCAATTTTGGAATTATTTATGTTCTTTAAGTAATGTTAGAACATGGTTAAATGTGGACTTAAAATTCTCATATAGAAGGGGTAAAAGCATTAAGGACATATTAGTTAAAAGTAAATTTAGTTTTCCAAATAACTTTGTAATAAATAATATCATTAACATAGGCACACACCAATGTGGTAAATGCAAAGCTTGTAAATTTGTGGTTCCATCTTTTGAATATATTAATAAAATTCCTTTCAGAGTTAATTCTTTTTATTGCAATTCTGAAAGAATTATTTATGCCCTTTGTTGTCCATGTAAAAAGTTTTATTTTGGAGAAACTAAGAGAGCCTTCAAAGTAAGGCTCTTAGAACACATTAGAGACATTATTAACAAAAAAGAAGAAAGTCCTGTAGCCATGCATTTTTTATTATTTCATAATGGTGATTTTAATGTACTACAAGCAACAGTGTTAGAGCAGATACAGGATCATAAATATAACAGCCTGAATATAAAGCAATTGTTATTGCAAAAAGAAGCTGTATATATTTTGAAATTTAAAACCCTGTTTCCTGATGGTCTAAATGAAGATTTTAACTGGAGAATGCTGTTAAATTGAACTTGGGTGTTTTACATTGTTAATTGTATAACTGGTTTAATTAATTAATCATTGTAGTATATATATGTGTGTAGTTTTTTATTTCATTTGTACTCCTTGAAGGCTCAGGCCGAGACGTCAGAGAGAGAAAGTTTGTAATAAACTGCTTTTGGTGGATCCTTTTTGTTGTCTTCCCCTCTTGCCTATTGTCTGTATCCCTAATTGTGGTCATCCCTATTGGCAGAAACTCCTTTCTCCATCCCTGTGTTGGCTTATTTTTTAAAATACTTTCTGTTACTTGATGAATATAATATTCTGTATGATTGTTATTCACCTTAAAGGTTTGCATCCAAAATCACAGTCTCTCTTTGTTTCTTGATCTTCCTCCGTTTCATCATCATCTCTTTCCACTGTGAATTATAGATGTTATGTGATCCTATCTCGCCTACATTCTGAATGATGGGTTCGGAGCCGATCCCTCGGCTCCGACTCGGCACGCTTATGCCAAAGAGCGAAGTCTCTTATTGGCTGAGCTTACTATATCCCAGGATGCACCACTACCAGTCCCCCAGATCTCGTTTGCCGCTTCCCTGCGAAGACGTGGTCTCGAGCTGGCTGGGCTGAGTAGTTTTTATTAACTAACTTTTCTGTCAGTTTTTTGCTGTTTTTGCTCACAAAAGCTGTTTTAACGGCTATCGCTAACTTTGTGTACGTTTTGGATTGAAAAATTGTTGTGTGTGATTGGGTTGAGTTTGTTTTCGGCCCCCCTCCATCCAGGGCCTTCCCGGACTGTCAACCTTTAATACTTTACAGGGTCTCTAGTAATTCTTTAGTTGGTTAGAGTTCCCTGTTCTTTTTTACAGGAAGTGTTGCATTAAGCTATTACTGTAATCTTAGCTTTAATTATCAGTAAAAATTTAGTTGTTTACTTTCCTGTCTAAGTGACTAGAATTGTGTAACATCATGTCTCAAACCCCTAGGCCTTCGGGCTTTAAGAAATGTTCGAAATGCGGGTTTAAAATGTCTATCACAGACGATCATTCGCTCTGTGTATATTGTCTCGGGGCAAAGCACTTGCAGGAGTCATGCAGTGTATGTCACGCTTTTTCCTCAAGGGTCCTCCAGGAGAGGAAAAATAAATTGATTCTTAAGGGGTTAGTTAAACCTTCCTTTGAAGAAGCCTTGGCATCCTCTCCTGCTCCGGCCAAAAAGAAAAGGGCTTCGGTTCCGACCAGTCCGTCGGATCCGACTGCCAAGAAACTTAGGCAGGCCTCTCCTTCGGCTCCAAAGACTTGGAGCCGAGGTTGAACGGTCTGCCTCGATGCCACCAGTATCGACTCCTCTGGCTTCGAGCCGATGGCTGGGGCATCGAGGCGGGTCACCTTCGCCGGCTCCGCTGCTCTCGGAGCCGACAAGGGTCGCCCGCTCAGACACTTCCTCCTCGGCGAAGTCTACCTCGGCACCGATGGAATCTGCTGTGAGTATTCCCTCGGCGCCGATACTCATCGAGTCGCCTCGGAGCTGGTCCCCTAGCCCTTTGGGGCCGATGGAGAGGCCTTCTCGAACCCGTTCTGTTTCCTCTCGATCTTCGAGGATGTCGGATTCTGATATAGACAGGGTGCTCCAAAGACTGTTCCAGTCCCCAGTCTTCCAAAAATTTGTTTCGGTTCCGACCCAGTTGGTTTCGGAGCCGATGACCTTGGTCCACCCCATTGCCATTCCTCCTCCGACTGCTTCGGCTCCGTCGGAGCAGGTGCTGTTGGAGCCGGTGGAGATCTCAGGGTCGGCTCCGACCCTTACTCCAACCCGGGCCTTCGGGTCCGAGTTTGGTACGCGGACTTCTTCGGCTGGACCCGGGGGTGATGTTTCGGGACCTATGCTTTCGGTTCCGAGCCTCCCCCTCGGTGCTTCGGCTGCGGGACTTCCGTCGGCTATCACGGCTCCGGAGTCCGGACACTCCCAGGATTCTGGGGGTCCGGCTTTCAGGGCCATGAGGAGTGCTTTGGCCAAGTCCTCTTCGGCCATCTCTCCGGTTTTACCAGCACCTTCCCTGGGCGTGGAGACTGGGTCTTTGGCAGTTCCCCTGTCCGTAGCCAGCGGAGCCCCGAGGCCTGAGGTTACCCCCAGTGGGGGTTCCCCTCCTCCTGAGGGTTCTTCGGAGTTGTCTTCAGAGGAACCCCCAAGGAAGAGATCGTGCAAGAGGAAGCACGTGGACTCCGAGTCTATTACATCGGACACTGATATGGATGATGCAGAGGGGTCCCCGGTCGCCCTCGGATGATGTCTCATTTGCAGACATCTTAGAGATCCTCAAACAACGAGGCGGCTGGATATCCAAACCCCCCTCTGCTGACGAGTCAGTGCTCCTCAAGGCCTTTGGGGCTCAGCCCTCCGCCTCCTGGGTGTCTCCGCCCTTCGACGAGCTTCTGGATTTAGTTTGTCGGGCGTGGGAACATCCAGATACCGTGGAACCAGTCCCTTCTCGCCCAAATAAATTTTATCTGCTCCCCGAGAAGGAGTTCCTTACTAAAGGCGTGGCTGTAGATGCCATGGTGGTGGCATCTGCTACACAGCAGGACGTGGCAGAGGCTTCAACGCCCATCCATCCTCCTAATAAGGAGTCTAGGAGTATGGATAGGCACGGAAGCGCACCCTGACTTCAGCGGCCTTTACCTTAAGGTCTCTGAATTATTTGGCACATTTTACCAGGCTTCAGAGGGATCTGGTCAAGGAGTTGTCAGATTCCCTCTCAGGTAACCTACCTGAGCGGCGGGCCCGGTCGGTTAGCTCTCAGTTGCCTTTCCTTACGCCAATTTCTAACTCGTCCATGAGGCTCATTTCCTATGCGGCCGAAGGGGCGGGTAGAGCGGCAGGCACAGGCGTGGCTCTACGGAGACAAGCCTGGCTCCGCTTGTGTCAGTTTGCGGAGGCCTTCAAGTCTTCCTTCGCCGACGCTCCCTTTGATGGGTCCTCATTGTTTGGACCCAAGGTGAAAGACACCCTTACCCGCTGTGAGCAAGAGGGAAAAACGTTATCTGCCGTAGGTGCCCGTTATTCCACTCCCTTCGGCCTTACCCCAAGGCTAAAGGAGGGGAAAATGTGGTTCCGCAAATCTCGCAAGTTTTTCTCCCAACAGCAGGAAGATTCCCGTCCAGAGGCAGAGGGCGGGAAATTTTTCAGGAGACGCCGTCCCAGAGGCGGCAGAGGGCCCCGCAATTCTGGAGACCGCGAGTCCTTTCGTGGCTCTTCAGCCTCCCACACGCCATGAGGGATTGCCCGGCTGTGCTGCTCCGGAGCCAGTCGGGTGTCGTTTTGCCAAGCACCTAAAAGCCTGGGAGTCAATCACTCAGGACAGATGGGTGCTTCGGATCATTGCCGGAGGTTACACCATCCCATTCAAATACTCACCCCCACCGTCCAAGAGAATCCCGGACCCACCACCCAGTCAAAGGGAAATAGCAGCCGCAGAAGCTTTAAAGCTGCTAGAAAAAGGAGTCATCCAACCGGTCCCCACAGACCAGATCGGATCAGGAAATTACTCCAGGTTCTTTTTAGTGCCAAAAAAGACAGGGGACCTGAGACCAATATTGGATCTCAGCAGACTGAACCAATCCGTCACGAAATCCAAATTCAATGGTCACGTTACAATCCATTCTCCCGTTGTTGGAGAAGGATGTTTGGATGTGCTCCATAGACCTCAAGGACGCCTATTATCACATACCGATACATCAGGCGTCCAGAAGGTATCTGCGCTCAGCCTGGGAGTCAGTCATTACCAATTTTGTGCTCTGCCCTTTGGTCTCACCACAGCCCCCAGGGTGTTCACCAAGTGCTTGGCAATAGTGACGGCTCACCTGAGAAGTCTTGGATTCCAAGTGTTTCCTTATCTCGACGACTGGCTCCTGACTGCCACCACCAGGCATCTACTAATGGACAACCTCAAAGCCACCATCTCCTGGGTGTTTCCCTGGGATTACATTCAATTGGTCAAAGTCTGTCTTGCTGCCCTCTCAACGATAAAGTTTATAGGAGCAGAGATAGACTCAAGATTGATGCGCGTCTTTCTTCCTGCCGAAAGGATCCGAACTTTACAGGGCCAAGTTCAAGCTCTGATCTCGAGATCCAAAGCCCCAGCCAGGATGGTCCTACAGGTTTTAGGCTCAATGTCTGCCACGGTTCTTTTAGTTCCTCTAGCAAGATTACACATGAGGATTCTTCAGTGGCTCTTGTCAACTCAATGGTCCTTTCAGGATCTTCCCTCAATCATCACATCATGATTACGGAAATATGCAAAAGGACCTTCGCTGGTGGCTTCAGACATCCAACTTGGATCAGGGAAAACCCTTTGTTCTCCCCCTCCAGTGGTTACCCTGACGACAGATGCCTCCCAGATAGGGTGGGGGCATTGTCTGGGCAGGCTAGTTCAGGGCTCCTGGCTTCCAGATCTAAGCTCTTCTCCACATCAAGGTGTTGGAGATGAGGGCTGTACTTCTATCCCTACAGGCCTTACACAAGTTTCTTCCTCAGGGCATCATCGCCATCCACACAGACAACATGTCGGTGGTTTGGTATCTGAACAAACAAGGGGGACCAGATCGCCCCTTTGCAGAGAGGCCATGAGAGTGTGGGAATGGGCTGTGGCTACCAACCGCTTCTTGGTAGCGACCCACATCCTAGGAGAGTCAAATGTATTGGCGGACAAATTAAGCAGGACAATTCTCTCTCCTCACGAATGGTCTCTAAACCGCACAGTAGCAGCCCAGGTTTTCAAGAGATGGGGACGCGTGCTGCGACCTATTTGCAACTCCACAAAACACCAAGTGCCAAAGGTTCTTCTCCTTGATCCCACATCAGGAAGTACCAACCATGGATGCTCTAGCACAACCTTGGCCAACAGGGCTACTTTATGCCTTTCCTCCAATTCCACTCCTTCCCAAAGTTATTCAAAAAGCTTCTCAACTGGGGTCTTCAATGATTCTGATTGCCCCATACTGGCCTCGTCAGATATGGTTTCCTTACCTGAAAAAGCATGCAGTGGACGATCCGTGGACCTTAGACCTGATCCCGGATTTGCTAATCCATCAGTCGGGACATTGGCATCAGTCCCTTCAATCTCTGAAATTGACAGCTTGGCTCCTCCACTTCCAACCTTAGTTAGAAGGCACACACTAGACCCGAAAGTTGTTCACATTTTATCTTCGCCCACAAACCCACCACTAACAAATTGTACCTCAGTAAGTGGAAGAGGTTTGCTATCTGGGCTCAACTCAAGGGCTTAGACCCTATCACTGCTCCTGTCCCAGGTTTTGAAATTCTTAACATCCCTGTTTAATCAGGGATCTTCTGTCTCAACTATTAAAGTCCAACTAGCGGCTATCTCTAAATTCCATGAATCCACGGATCCTCCTTTGATGAGCAGCAGACTATGCAAAACGCTCATTAAAGGTGCAGTCTGTTAAGACCACCAGTTTTTCATCCTGCACCTCCGTGGGATCTTGATCTGGTGCTTCGCATTAACATCTCCCCTTTTGAACCGGCTGCTACATGCAATTAAAATATCTGTCTTGGAAAACGGCATTCTTAGTGGCTATTACTTCTGCAAGAAGAGTCTCAGAGCTTCAAGCCCTGTCTATTAAACCACCGTACTTGATTTTCGACAAGGATAGAGTTTCACTTAGGCCTAATCCATCCTTTGTCCCAAAGGTCTGTTCTAGTTTCTGTCTTCAACAATCTCTAGAGCTACCAGTTTTCTTTCCAAAATTCTCTAATGAAGCAGAATACACTCTCCATAAATTGGATGTTCACAGGCAATTACACTTCTATTTAGACAGGACTCAGCAACTTCGTAAGTCAGACCAGTTGTTTGTGTCCTTCTCAGATAATAAATTGGGCCAAACCATCACAAAAGCTACAATCTCAAAATGGATCAGAGATTGCATAACTCAGGCCTATTCTTCGAATAAACAACTTACATCATCTATCAAAGCTCATTCTACCAGAGCTATGGCTACTTCTATAGCCTTTCATTCCAAGCTCGCTATATCGGAAATTTGTGCTGCGGCTACTTGGTCCAACCCGCACACTTTCATTTCCCACTACAAATTGGATGTGGCATCTAAAGGACGAGCATCATTTGGTTCCACGGTACTCAGGAGTGTTTTCCAGTGAGCCACCCAGGATTCAGGTGCTAGGACGCTGTCCCATCATTCAGAATGTAGGCAGATAGGATCACATAACATCTTTTAGTTATGTACTCACCATAACTTCAGATGTTTGGGATCCATCTCGCCTACATTCCTGATACCCACCCTCCTTGCCCCTGCGTTGCACATCACAAGAGATTGAACGGTTTTGAGTTCAACTGTTTTATCTTGTTTCATCTGACGATGTTATATAAGCAGGGTATGCGTGTGTGCATGTATGCGGACAAACTAGATCTGGGGGACTGGTAGTGGTGCATCCTGGGATATAGTAAGCTCAGCCAATAAGAGACTTCGCTCTTTGGCATAAGCGTGCCAAGTCGGAGCCGAGGGATCGGCTCCGAACCCATCATTCAGAATGTAGGCGAGATGGATCCCAAACATCTGAAGTTATGGTGAGTACATAACTAAAAGTTTTCCTTTTGTGCAGTCTATAGGAGCCTTTACTGTGTAGCTCTGAAATACCCTTTTTAATCCCAAATCTTCCTTGTTCTATTGGAAGAATACGCTTATCCTACTTGAGTCTTGCCATCTTCTCCTCCCAGATAAAATTCTTCACCCCTTTATTAATTGCTATCCACAACTTCTGCTCTTGTTGATAAAAGTATGCCTTTCCTGTGTATAAGAATAAAGGGACTAAAAGCATTTTAACTGCACGTATCTTGCTATCGATATCCAATATAACAGAGCTAACATTTCTCAGGTTTTGTATTATCATTTTCTTTATTCTCTTCCCACATATCCTTAGCTACCACATTGGAATCATTTCTAATCATACGTCATCATGTCCCCATCCTGGATACTGGCTAAGGCTCTTGCCGCCCCTATAGTGCCTTGTTTAGGCAAGGTTCAAATGACAAATTCACCACCGTAACAGGAACAGGCAAGCAAAAACTGAGGGTGATGCTACTCAATGCTAGAAGTCTGAATCTCAAAATGCACTCACTCGGGACGCTCCTTAAAATGGAGAACATCGATATCTGTGCAGTGACTGAGACTTGGTTCAAGGATGCAGAGAGCACCCCTGCACTACCAGGCTATAACTCATACCACACTTTTCAGCCATGTAACCTGGACCGGAACACCAAAGGTGGAGGTGTGTCCATGTTCATTAAGGATATCCACACCTCCAGGCTAGTTGCTCAGCATAATGCATCCGAGGTTATCCAAGTGCACCTAACTGTGGGCAAAACTGCAATCCAAATTGTAGCTTGCTACAGATCCCCCACCATGCCCCAGGATTCCCACTCCTCTTTTCTTGATGTACTGGAAAATATTAGGGTTCAACCAAACACCCTAATAATGGGCGATTTCAACTATTCCCCACCATTAACTGGGAAAACTACTTGTGTACCAACTCCTTCACACAACTCTTTCTAGAATTCATAAATTCCAATGCCCTGGATCAACTTATCCACACCCCCACCAGGGGTAACAATATCCTAGACCTAGTCATTACCAACATGAATGACTGGTGTTCCACACCTGAAGTCAACTCCTCCTTGGTCCGATCCGACCATAAGCTAATCACCCTTGATATCCACATCCCACCCCCACCCCCCATTAAGGAAACCACGGTAAAAAATTTCTCCAAAGCCAACTTCATGCTTTTTAAGACAGCAGTGGTGAACTTCACGACACCCATGGGCAATACAGTTACGACTGCTGAATCCTACACAAATGCACTCTATATGCACTTACAAGAGTGCATGGATTGTGCTATCCCAAACAGAACCAAGACTCTATCCTCCAAAAAAGGAAGCTAATCTGGTGGTCCCCTGCCATAAACAAACTGTACAACAAAAGGAAGAAATTGTTGCAAAAGAGAGTAAAATTCCATGAGTGGAGGAGCTCCTTGGTCAGCCTCAGTAAGAAGCTGAGATCCCTTATAAGATCCTCCAAAGCTAGCTACGAAAACAAAATCACCACTGATTCTAAGCACAACCACAAAGCATTCTATAGCTGTGTCAAGAATCTCAGTGGCAGCACCCAGATCTGCTCTGAGTTACAGCACAGCGGCATGAAAATTACAGAACCAACTGATATTGCTAACATCCTGGCAGATAGGTTCTGTGCTAACTTTACCTCCCCCTCACCCCCTAAAGGGCCCATATCTATAGAGGAAGAATGCAGAGTCCCTGTAATCACAACTATGCAGGTAAAAGCTGCACTCTCTAAAGCCAAAAACACATCATCCATGGGACTGGACAACATCCCAGGCTGCATTTTACACGAATTTCAGAATGAACTGGCTGCACACCTAAGCACCATGTTCAGTCATAGCCTCACATCAGGCTTTGTGCCCATTGAATGGTGTACAGCAACAGTTATCCCACGCCACAAAGGGGGAGCCACCACTGATCCCGGGAACTATCGTCCTATTAGCCTGACGAGCCTGGTCTGCAAGGCCATGGAACGTATCATCATGGAACTCATAAACAAAGACATTGGTAACCTCCAAACTCTGGATCCCACCCAGTTCGGGTTTGTGAAAGGCAGATCATGCCTCCTGAACCTGATCGACTTCTTTGAGGCAGTCACCAAAGCCATAGATGAGGGTGAGGTGGTTCAGACAGCCTCTCTTGACCTCACCAAGGCTTTCGACACCATCCCCCATTCTGGAATTATAGCTAAACTCACTAAACTAGGTATAAATCCCTACGTCACAAGATGGGTTGCCAACTGGCTCACTGACAGAACCCACACTGTAAAAGTTGCACACTCCAAATCTGACCTCAAAGCAGTGACAAGTGGAGTACCACAGGGTTCAGTCCTGGGACCTCTCCTGTTTGGTATCTACTTCTCTGAAGTACAGGCTAATACAGAAGGTCTCTGGCTAACTAAGTTTGTAGATGACTGCAAACTAGGAGCCATAGTCTAGTCCCCAAATGATGTGGAAATCCTACAGAAGAGCCTCGCTGCAACAGATACCTGGTGTCAGAGCCATGACCTCAAGCTCAATGCCAAAACGTGCATTGTCATCCCTTTTGGTAAAAACTCTGTACCCATGAACTACTACATAAACAGAAGTCTACTTAACACCGAATGTGTGATGAGACTTTGGGACCCAACTGGACAGTAGTCTGTCCGTTGATAGTCACATCGCCACAGTAATCAGGATGTCCTATGTGGCACACCTCATCATAAAAGGGTTTTCATCCATGAAAAAAGCGGTCATTGTTCCCCTCTACTCGACACTCATTAGACCCATTATAGAGTACAACGCCCCTTTTGGAATGTACCTCACGACAACTGCAGCAGCTGGAAAGACCACAGACGTACCTCACAAAGAGGATTACTGGCCTCAAACAGATGCCCTACACTGACCGTCTCAGAAAACTCCAGGTTTACTCCACAGCATATTGCCTACTCCGAGGTGATCTCTGCCTAACATATAAAGCTGTGTCAAACCCAGAGCTGTTGGACATGCTAAACCTAAAGAAATCCCAATCCCTCCGAGCTACACACTCTAGGGACCTAAACCTTGTCACCACAATAAACAGGACATGCTGGAGGGATAGATTCCTGTCCCAGAGACTTCCCATACTCTGGAGCAGGCTACCCATCTATGTCAAGCAAAGTTTTTCCATTAGCACTCTTCAAGAAAAATCTTGGTGAGTGGATGGGAGATAGGAAATACACCCCATGTTCACTTCTGTGTCTCTGCTCGACAGTGGCCCAGGAAAATAACTTTCTTGGGTGGCGTAAGCCAGGAAACCTTGTTGGCTAGGCTTACATAGGCCCTTGGGCCAATAGCCTAGTACCTACCTATGAACCTATAAATATGGATATTGCTGAACCAATTCATGTGTGGGTACATAATTTACCGTTATTGCCTTTGTTTTAGCTTCATTAATTTTATATCACAAAAATATTTGCAACTGTCTCAATATGTTACACAACACTGTAATGTCCCTTTCTGGTTTTGTCAGGTATAAAATATTATCATCTGCAAATAGAGCCAGCTTTTCCTGACTACCATACCAATTATATCCTTGAATTTGAGCCCCTTATTTTCTTTGCCATTGATTCTAAATGTAATGCCAGTGGTTCTAAATATAATGCAAATAACAAAGGGGAGTCCCCTGCCTGGTTCCTCTGCTCACGCAGGAATTATCAGAGAGGACCCTCACCCACTTCAATTTTTGCCTCCGATCCCTGACATATCCTCCTAATCAGCCTTATAATTTTATCAGGGAATGCAAATGCTTCCTTTGATCTGTTCATAAAGTCCCAGCTTACTCTGTCAAATGCTTTCTCTTAATCAAGACCCACTGACAACAGTGGTATTTTCTTACATTATGCTTCCCTCTGAATCATTAGTGTTCTGTTAATGTCAAATGTTTGCCTCCCCTCCACAAAAACTATGTTAATCTAATTTTGACATCACTTTTGCCATTCTTAAAGCCATTATAGACATAAACACTTTATAATCGTTAAAAGCACTATTTGTTTTTTCATCTGGGACTGACTCAGCTGTGTTTCTGTATGATTTTTGCTTTTCTTTGTTCTACTGATATTTGTTTTGTACATTTTATTGCCGGAGGTCTTTGTTACTGTTGACTTCATAGCAGGAGCGGCCTTAGGTCAACTGGTGCCCTAAGCAAAAGGGCTCCACGGTGCCCCCCACCACATTACCTGGTGCCCCCATCCTTGTCTACCTACACCAAATAAATACTGGAAAAGTGCCCCTGCTAGAGCGGTGCCCTAGGCAGCCGCCTAGTTGGCCTATGCCTAAGGCCGGCTATGCTTCATAGTCATAGTTTAGTACTGAAATGGGCTGTATGAAGCTGAATCTGATGGACCTTTTCCCTGTTTAGGTATTACAGCTCCCACCATTTTCTTCCAGGATATTGGCCTTCTTCTCTTAAAATACTGTTAAATAAAACCTTCCAGATATTTATCATTTTTTCTCCTCCTAGCTTCCAAACTTCCAAAGAAATGCTATCTATTCATGGGGACTTTCCTGTAGATTGCTTATACATCACAATCTATATATCATCTCCTATCCTAACATTTAGTAATTGAGCCACCTCTACCTCTAACTTTGGCATATTTAATTCTTCCATAAACATTTCCATTTGTACCTTTTCTTGATTTCCATACGTCTCTGCTTTATACAGGCTTTCATAGAATTTCAGAAATATTTCTAATACTTGTACAGGATCCCTTGTCTTCCTTCTTAGAGTCTCCCTAAGCTTGGTGATAGCCCTAAGCTTGGTGATGGCCCTTTCTTCTTTCTGTTGCTTGAGTCATTGTGCTAAGAGTTTATGTGCTCTAGAGTTATCAAACAACAGAGTCTTAACAGCAATTTTTCTAAGCTCATGCATATTTTTTAGGTAATCCCTTATTTTCTGTTTTAGCATTCTGCAGTTGCTCCTCTTTTTGTTCTGTGAGATTCTGCCTATTTTGCAATACTGTAACATTTGCCAGTCCCTCTAAATAATTGTTACTTCTTTACCATATCTTCCTTTCTTTCATTTCCACCCTAGTTATAAACTCCGCTTTAATTTTATCCCATTCCCTAGCTAGCTATATTTTCAGAAGAAATTTCTATCTTCTCTAATAGCTCCTGAATAATTTCCACTACCTATTCCTTAAATTCCTCTCTTTTCTACAGATAGGTGGGAAAGCATCAATGTCTCATTTTTAGTTCATGACTCTGTGTTTTTATTTTAGTTATTATTGACACATGATCTGAAATAGTTATTGTGTACGTATTAAGACCTTCAATTAAATGCACATGTTTCTGTGAAATGTAAATTCTGTCTAGCCTAGCCCAGTTTTTGTATCTTGGAGAATAATATGTAAATTGACTCCGAACTTGTACTGAATTCACATCTTCCATGCCAAATATTTTCACAAATTTATTTAAAAATCTACCCTTGTTTATTATATTTTCCCTTCTGGACTCCCAGACATATCTTCACTGTTGCAAATCAAATTCCAGTCCCCACCTATAGGTAATATTCCTTGCTGAAAGCTGATTATTTCTCCCAGAATTTTCTTAGGCTCCATTATAAGCAGTTTTTGGTGGAATATAAATATATGGCAGCGTAATCCTCCTTCCTTGGCAGTAACCCCTTAGTACTATAAATCTACCGTTATTGTGTTTTTATCCTATTTTTATCATACTGAAGCTCCTTTTGCAATTAACATAAGTAGTACTCTCTTCCTTTGCCCCAGGTATTCCGCTGAATAACCACCCTGAAAACCTTTTTTATTCAAATTCACATGTTCAGTTCTTTCCAGGTGTATCTCCTGTAGCATTTTAATATAGTTCACTACTGTTTCTTTTTGTATTTATCTGTGAGACCATTAATGTTTAAAGACATTACAAAAAGCATCATAGGCTTGAAAAATTATTGTTCCCACCTTTTACTTATAACAGCTTTTTGTTACATACATGTACTGTTTGGCAGATTAAACTTTTTATACAGTTGTTTCATGTCATCTTCATTTGAGCCTATGTCACATCTTACAGAACGTTTTGTTTTATTGAAAACCCTCAAACAAAAATGTAAACACACCCAATACTGCCCCACAACCTATTAACTTAATAATAACACGCAAAACTATGTACATCTTCAAATATTTAAGTTTTACCATCCTAATATAAACAGTTGTTCCAAATTGAAAGCCACACACACAGACTTGAGATAACATAAAAGAAATGGTGTCCTTGCTAAGATGCATGGTACAGCCTGTGGTTCTTTTAAGTGCTGTCTGGCTTAATCTTATATTTATAGCTCTGTCAGCTAGGAAAACACTTGAATGCTTTCAGAAAACATTTTTTTCCAGACCATTTCTCTCTATCAGATTGTCTGCTAGTGACATGAGAACCAGACACAAAACTGTTTACTCGGAAAAAAGCCTTATAATGTTCAATATTATTTTTCATTTACTTGCTTTGTCTTAAAACATTTTTGCTAGATTAAGCTAATGGCCTTAACCCAGTTTTTCTCTAATGCAAGAATATTTATTTACATTGTATTGCATGCATTTCTTAAAGCTGAACAAGGAAAAAGAGAGAATGGGAGAAATAAAAAATAGGAACATCTACTTACAGTGGTGTCCCCATTACTCTTAAAATAACTAAGAAAACTTTATAGCATGCAAAGAAAATCATGCACTATTAAAATGGTACCACTAACATTTTTTTCACTTGCAGTTAACTTTCTCCCTCCTCTTCCCTTCATCCAAGTACTTTTCTGAACATTAATGACGTGAAGTAGGTCATATGCTATAGAGTCCCCTACAAGTTTACCAAGGTCTAAAAAGTGCAATATTTCCAGATTTTCTTGTTCTGTTCCTGTTCATCTGTATCTCCCCAAACCCTGTCTGTGCTTCACTTCCAACTTATTCTTGATTCTTCTAGTCAACCCTTGCATTTTTTCTGTCATGCATTTTCCATTGAAACACTGAAAAAGGTTTCACTGGCACAGTCTCTCTGTGGTCTTTATTACCAAAAAAACAAGAAGCAGAATCTTCTTCTGTTTCACAGCTCACTTTTTGTTGGACATACTTTTGTATTTCTTCCTTAGCATGTATAATTAAATAAATTAGTACTTCATGAAAAAAATGCTTTTGTTCCTACAGGGAAGAATATTTTGAAGATAGCCGGGTACAGCAGTTTGAATCTCACACCTGCTTCTTGACATTCGCTGAATAATGAAATACATTTACTCCTCTTCTGCCTGGTGTACAATGAGTAGTTATTCTCCACAAACACACTGCTGTCTCCCACTTTTAGTACTTTGTCTTTCTGCCACAGTTTTGTCACAATCAACTCCTCCTGCTGGTACGATTGCACCTTTGCTATTAAAAGTCTAATTTGTTTTCCTCATAGCCATGTTTGGAGTATACACACAAGGTGTCCTTTCAATTAACAATTCCTGATGTGGAATGCCAGTCTATTTGCTTATTTGTGCTTTCATAAAATTAATAGTCTGTTCCTTCCAGCTTCATGGGTACAGCAGAAAATCTCAGGTTTTCCCTATGTGCACTGTCCTCTAATTATTTTTTGATATCTTTTCTTGCGCGTCTTTTCTTCATTTCACCCTCTGAGTTTTGCAGTTTTATCACCTTATCTGAATATCTGTTTAAAGTGTCTTCCATTTTTCCAGCCTTATATTGTTTGAGTTGATGTACTCCATCAGTGCTTCATTTATTTTAGTCAGGTCTGTGTGTGGTTGCCTTATACTTCCTGTAGATTACTTGAAGTCATGTCTGGAGTTGCACTGCTTTTTGCTGAACAGCTGCAGTACTTTTTTTCCCAGTCAGTGTATTTTTGACACTTTTTGTAGCTAATTTTCCTTCAGGTCCCCTGTATTTCTTTTTTTCCTGGCATCAGCATCCAGACAGTGCACTTACTAGCCAGTTACTGAAATTTACCCAGAAATCTAGGTCCACTGGCTTTATCTCTGCTAAGTTTCTGTTTTCACACTGGGAGAGTTAGACTTAATCTGTTATTCAATGTGCAGCCATCTTGGAAGATCAACATCCCATGTCCTGATTAAGAAATCAAGGGCATGAGATAACTAACTTTTCTTCTGGGCCTGAAAAATCTTTCTCTTCCTATCCAGTAAGCCAGGGCAGCTATGGGTAGAGGGGTTCTTCTGACCCAGCTCAAATATGGACTACTCATAATGGCCAAAGCTAAGAAAAACTCCTGCACCCTACAGACTTTCACTAACCCCTCTAATGAGCACCTCTGCCTCACCTTCAAAAAAGCCAAATGGCTCCCAGTGCAGCACAGAGTAAGACCCATTACTAGGATCTCTTATGTCAAACTTCTCCAACCTAACTCCTTCCCATCACTAGCTGCCAAACTGTATACTAAACGCATGCGCTACCACCTGAAATGCCCCCCCTCGACGCATACACAAACTAGGCTATACTGCACCTACCCCCTTTTTGTCTATCCTTGCTCTTAAACTCTGGGAATTCCCCCCAAAGGAACTATATTCACCTTTCCCACCTTCAGAGCTGAACATGTAAAATATTCCTCCATACCAAATCAAACTGCTCTTGCTTCTACCACGATGTAAACCTGAAATATAAGCATGTAAAATTGTAAAATATGCATTTCTTTCATAATTACTACATCTATTAATTACTACTGCTCTGTACTGTTACTTTATGTTCTGTTTTAGATATGTACAGGTTTACTGCTTCTCTCTCCCAGGTTTTCTTCTTTGTGAAGAATTTCTACTGGGCAGTACCTACAAATTATCTATTGGGATCAGTTCACTGGTCTTGCAAACAAATATATAATAAAGTAAAATAAAATAGTCACATTTTACATGCATTTGCTCAAACTCAAAGTATATTAAAACAGTAACTCTGCAGCTAATTTTACAGTAACTGGGTGGCTTTGGTTGGCTTACCTTTTTGTTTTACTCACCCTCCCCAATGAAATTCATGCAGAAATGTCACAGATGCAGCATACGTGACATAAGCTTGGGAGTCAAGCTGAAGACAGCCTTTAGGAAAAGGGTCACTCCACACGTACCCCCAGGGGGGAGAATAGGTTGTAGGAATAAACAAGACATTGACATAGTATATTTTGTGTGTGGACCACTTCATCTCAGCCCATCTGTCTGTGACTAAATACAAGAAAAAGAGTTAATACAAACTGTTTCCGAGTGTGTGAGACAGAATTATCCCTGGCACTCTCCTTGTAAGAGACCCCTAAACCCCACTTTTTAATATAAAAAACGCAATCTTGTCGAAATGGGGTATATGTACACCTGGACTCAAAACTAAGCCATAATACAGTTATCTTCAACCAGGCTTCCAAGTCCTTTAAGTATCACAGTGCCTATAATATAATAGTGCTGTTGCACCTTTCAGCCTTCAAAAGTGCCAAAGTACTGCAAGCAGACAATCCAAAAGGAAAAACCACTTTAATGACAAAACACAGCAGAGCTTTCGGACATAATCCTTCTTCAATACTACAAACTTATAAAATTTCTTTCATCTTATATACAGGCCCAAAGTAGTCATGTGGTTAGCAGCCCAAAAATCACATGACCATAAGTATCACTCAATAAGGCAAAGTTAAAACAACACAGATAGCAATGATTCTATAGTACATAACAAAAATTTAAATAATTTAAAATTCAGCTTGCTAATATGATTAATAATCAAAGTTACACATAAAATTCATATTATAAAATTCATATTGTAGAAACAAGATACATAATTATAAATTCAATCTACTGAGCTTAACCAAAATTGGTTTAAGGCTCAGCATACTGTTCAAGCCAGGAGAATGGTCACCAGCAAACCTTAAAATCCACTCATATTCTTTAATTTCTAAGAAGTTATTTATATCACCACCTCTTGGGGAGGGGAAAACAATGTCAATAACCCTGAATTTAAAAACATGACCTTGTCCACAATCTAACATATGCTTATATAAAGCATTTGTTTCGACACATCTTCTAATTTCAGACTTATGCTCTGTAATCCTCTCTTTCAACCTACGAGTGGTTTTGCCTACATAAAAAGATTTGCATAACACACAGGTAGCCAAATACACTATATGTGTTGTGTGACAAGTAGCTGAAACATAAAATTTAAAAGTTTTCCCTGTTACTGGATGAACAAAAAGGTCACTCCCTGTGTCAAAATATCTCCACAGCATGAACAATTGTGGCATTTACATGTACCATACTTAGAGGAAAGCGTTTTCACAATGTTGGTAGAAAAATCCTTATAACATAATGAATTTTTTAAAGTTCTCATGTTCCTATAGGCAAATAAAGGTCCATCACCCAATAAGGCCTTTAGTTCATTTGAAGCCATTAGTATCAACCAGTTCTTAATTATTATTTGCTTTATGGATGGTGTTGTAAGACTATATGCAGTTACATATCTAGTCACGTCCATACGCACATTCGTACTATTCATAGGTAAGGCATCCGACTCCAATGGGTCAGACAGGAAGGTAGGAGCAAACTTAGTCTTCCTCTCCTTCATCACCTTATCTTTCTCCACAGAGAGTAGGACATTATCATATCCACTAGCAGAAAAATCCGCTAACATATCCTTTAATTGTAACTCAAAACAGCAGTCATCAGTGTTAAGCCTACTCAACCTTCCTAACTGGGACCTCACAATACCTTTAAAGATGTGTGGTGCATGCATGCTATGAAAGTGGGTGTATCTACCAGCACACACATCCTTTCTATGTGAGTTAGTATTCATATGTCCATCCTTAAATATAACTTCTACATCCAAAAATTCACCAGAATGTTAAACTTAAAGTTGTTGTTTGGTCAATCATCTGTAGTAGAAAGAGGCTTTAAGCGCCTCAGTACTTTTATACCTATTGCTGTACCAATAGTGAAGGCTTTTCATGATTTGTGTGAAGTACAAATTAGGCAATTGTATGAGAGTAGTAATAAGAGTAAAAGGAATGAGTACAACTTGACACTGGATGAGTTTAAAGCATTTAAAGATCTGTGCTCCTGTAAAGAAATAATAATTAAACAAGCTGATAAGGGAGGGGTAGTGGTGCTCATGGAACATGACAAATACTTAGATACTATGTCCTGTTTGCTGGAGGATACTACTGCTTTTAAACGCATCACTGGCATGGATGTAAAAAAATGTATATCGTATGTTAATATGGTCATCTATGACTTACAGCTGCAGGGTCAGATAGATCTTGATTTATTTAATTATTTAACAGTTCCTTGTCCTGTGACACCCCGCCTATATGGAATACCCAAGATCCATAAGTCAATCATGGATCCACCTATGAGACCCATCGTCTCAGGAGCAGGTTGGGTGACCGAACCCCTGTCAGTTTATTTACATGGTCAGTTACAACCTTTTTTGAATAATTGTGATTCAGTTCTACGTGACACATTTGATTTTTTACAGAAGTTACGAGTAAGCTATGACACTGAGAAGGAACAAATGATGAATAATGAGTATTATTTGGTAACTCTGGACATTGTCTCTCTTTTCACGGTCATACCGAATGATGATGGGATTGACCTTTTGAGAGATTTTTTGACTTCATGTCCAAACCCTGATTATGGTAAAATAGAAACGTGGTGTAGCCTTCTAGATGTGGTTTTAAAGAATAATGTTTTCCTCTTTAATGAACTTACGTACCTTCAGCTCACTGGTGTGGCTATGGGTGCTTCCATAGCCAACACCTATGCTAACCTAGTGCTCTACCAGTGGGAAAGTAAGCATATTTTGAGTGATCTAAACCCTTATAGACAACATATTAGATTTTTCCAACGTTTTGTAGACGACTGTTTCCTACTTTGGAAGGGCAGCTTGGATATATTGAATATGTTTTTGGACTATTTGAATAGAGCTTCTTCCTTTCTAAAGTTTAAAATGAGCTGTTCCAAGACTGAAGTTGTGTTTTTGGATGTAGAAGTTATATTTAAGGATGGACATATGAATACTAAGTCACATAGAAAGGATGTGTGTGCTGGTAGATACACCCACTTTCATAGCATGCATGCACCACACATCTTTAAAGGTATTGTGAGGTCCCAGTTAGGAAGGTTGAGTAGGCTTAACACTGATGACTGCTGTTTTGAGTTACAATTAAAGGATATGTTAGCGGATTTTTCTGCTAGTGGATATGATAATGTCCTACTTTCTGTGGAGAAAGATAAGGTGATGCAGGAGAGGAAGACTAAGTTTGCTCCTACCTTCCTGTCTGACCCATTGGAGTCGGATGCCTTACCTATGAATAGTACGAATGTGCGTATGGACGTGACTAGATATGTAACTGCATATAGTCTTACAACACCATCCATAAAGCAAATAATAATTAAGAACTGGTTGATACTAATGGCTTCAAATGAACTAAAGGCCTTATTGGGTGATGGACCTTTATTTGCCTATAGGAACATGAGAACTTTAAAAAATTCATTATGTTATAAGGATTTTTCTACCAACATTGTGAAAACGCTTTCCTCTAAGTATGGTACATTTAAATGCCACAATTGTTCATGCTGTGGAGATATTTTTGACACAGGGAGTGACCTTTTTGTTCATCCAGTAACAGGGAAAACTTTTAAATTTTATGTTTCAGCTACTTGTCACACAACACATATAGTGTATTTGGCTACCTGTGTGTTATGCAAATCTTTTTATGTAGGCAAAACCACTCGTAGGTTGAAAGAGAGGATTACAGAGCATAAGTCTGAAATTAGAAGATGTGTCGAAACAAATGCTCTATATAAGCATATGTTAGATTGTGGACAAGGTCATGTTTTTAAATTCAGGGTTATTGACATTGTTTTCCCCTCCCCAAGAGGTGGTGATATAAATAACTTCTTAGAAATTAAAGAATATGAGTGGATTTTAAGGTTTGCTGGTGACCATTCTCCTGGCTTGAACAGCATGCTGAGCCTTAAACCAATTTTGGTTAAGCTCAGTAGATTGAATTTATAATTATGTATATTGTTTCTACAATATGAATTTTATAATATGAATTTTATGTGTAACTTTGATTATTAATCATATTAGCAAGCTGAATTTTAAATTATTTAAATTTTTGTTATGTACTATAGAATCATTGCTATCTGTGTTGTTTTAACTTTGCCTTATTGAGTGATACTTATGGTCATGTGATTTTTGGGCTGCTAACCACATGACTGCTTTGGGCCTGTATATAAGATGAAAGAAATTTTATAAGTTTGTAGTATTGAAGAAGGATTATGTCCGAAAGCTCTGCTGTGTTTTGTCATTAAAGTGGTTTTTCCTTTTGGATTGTCTGCACCTTTCAGCCTTGTCAGGTGAATAAATTGGTCAGAGAGATGCCGGGGTGGGGTGATCTCATATAGTCATTTGTACCAGGGTTAAGGGGAGTGTGAGTACTAAACTTCACTTTAATTTCAGATTTTACTGAATGAGAAGTTTCTGTTTGCAGGAGTGCACTGTGTGTTGCTCTGCTAAACAAAAACTAAAGGAATACTTACAAATGAAGTGCACCCCTTATTAAAAGTATTAGTAATCCTCTGGGTAAAATAGTATTTTTAACAAGTCACTTCATATTATGATTGTGCATACACTTGAACAATAATACTTGATTTTGGTCATAAAAGAAACGCCTCTAACAATACTAAAACAACATTTCTTCAATGTTAATAGGCTGCATAAACTTGCAAAAAGATTTTGCTCCCTCTATCATAATGCACATCGACCACAAAACCTCATTCTTAACTCAGCTAAGCTGTTTTGTTTTCCTCCGGGTAGTGTATGTCATCACCTGCTGCATTTAAGCAGCCTGCTCATCCTGCTGTAAGCAGTCACTGTGGAACTCAAAGTTTATTGTGCTGAGTCAAACAGATGAATAAAATTAAGGTAGAAGAGGCAATCGGTTAAGTTTTAACAACATGGGTGGCAGATCTGTAACTTATTCTCTCTCATCATGTAACAAATACTATGATTTACATGGCGTGCTTCTGCTTTTGAGCAGCCCTTTCCCATCAATGCACAACTGGAGTAAGTAATGGTACCTTGATTCCGTTAATGACCTACTTATTGCATTTAATTAAGTAGTTAATCTTATACCAATTTTGACAGGTTTTAACAGCATAGAGAGCAAAGCTGTTAGCCTTCTGCTTTCTTACAGTGAATGGAGGAAATAATGTTAGGTAAGAGATCAGTAGTTATTTATTATCTTTGCTTTCTTTGAATGCATCTCTCATTACAGGCAGGTTGTTGCCATACTAGTTTAACAGGCTGTAAAGTCGAGACCACAGTGAAATGTGATTACCCATTTACTTTGTACACTGACTCATCATGAGCTCCTGCAGTATGTGTAGACATTTATTTTATGTTCTTGTTGGTAGAATCCAGCTTGTGTGTGTGTATGTGTGTGTGTGTGTGTGTATGTGTGTCTGTGTGTGTGTGTGTATACGTGTACCAGACTGCTAGTGCTAGGTATGATTACCATCATTATACATGCACCTGTACCAATGCCTTCACCTATACAGATACACCAGACAGCAGCTTTTATGTACTAATGTCTTTAAGCCATACATGTGTAGTAGACAGCTGGTGTTATATAGCAATGCCTTAACTTATACACGTGTATCAGACAGCTGGTGTTAGGTGTGAATGCCATCACCTGTACACCTGTACCACAGGGTGGCAGTTGCTGTTCTGTAGCAATCCACAAATCCAAAGGAAGTCTGTGCCCAAAAGAAAGCCAAAGCTCCAACCTTACAAAACGAATCTGTTGGATGCCAGAAACCACAAACTTTTTCACCTCGTTTTTCGTTCTATGTGGAACTTCTTCAGATAAATGCACATATCCTATCACCTCATATATCTCATCAACAATAAAACCAACTAACCAATAATTAAAAATATTATAGTTGTGGAAAGTATACCCCAACAATAATGATGAATTCCATCGGGAACTTAATGACCCTTTAGAGTTTCTCTACCTGAGAAGGCCGGAAAGGATAAGGACCAGTCCAGCAGTACATCATCACAACAAAGGGGTGAAGAGGAAAACAAAGGATTTCCTCATAAGGAAATTATAAAAGTAGGTAATGTTTCCTGTAAATTTTCCAGAACTATAATATTTTAATTATAGTAATTTGGATATAGATGAAAATTATTTTCATTTATTTATGAAAGGGTTAAAATTCGTTCCTAACAACAAGAATGATATAAGTAAGATAATTATAGATCTAAAGTTGTTTGTTAGGAAAAAGAATTTAGAAATAATGTTTGAAGGCAGACAAACAAATAATGAATATGGTAGTGAATTTAGGAAGAGAAGCATGCTTAATCCACCCGTGCATCCACAATTAAAAATTTTTAAGTGGTTGTGGAAAAAGAACTAAGAAAAACTCGTAGTAAATCTAAAGTATATTCAAACCTACCATATAAAGAAAAGCAGCTTCTCAAGGAATTAAGTCAGAATAAGAATGTCAGAGTTTCTAGGCCAGACAGAGGTAGGGGTATGATTATAATGGATAATGTATTATATCTTAGCAAAATGTAACAGCTTTTAAATGATGAATAAAGGTATAGTAGGATATCCATTAATGAAATTAACATTGCTTATTCTACGATTGACTTTTGTTTAAGGGAGATGTTGTTGATGTCTTGATAGATGGAGAACTATATAAATATTTGTTTGTTGAGAAGCCAATCATCCCTGCAATTTTTGGGATAGTGAAGGTGCACAAGCACCTTAATGACCCCCCCCCCCCATTAAGGCCCATTGTCTCGGCCAATGGTTCCAAGACTTATACTATAGCTAAATATATAGACGCTAAAATTAAGAAAGTACGGCTTGAACAAGATGGACTGTTAAAAGATTCTTGGGATTTTTTGAAAAATATCAGTCAAAATCTTTTTTATGAGAACATTATTTTTGTAACAGTAGATATTACATACCTATTTTCAGTCATACCACATGCTCTAGGTTTAGATTGGTTTGAGGAGGCTTTCGGCTAGAGACAATTAGGGTCATTATGGAGCTTACTGAATTTGTTCTAAGAAACAATTTCATGATTTTTGAATGTGAGTTCTTTAAGCAAATACAGGGGGTGGCAATGGGGTGCTTGTTGTGCCTCCTAGTTATGCCAACATTGTATTAACTACGTGGAAAGGAAAATATATATACAACTCAGCTTATAAAAACTGTTGGTGTCTCTATAAGAGATGTTTAGATTTATGTTTTTTTCTAGACGGATTTTGAAGAGAAGCTAGAAGAATTTATGCAATATATTAATAGATCTACAGAATTTTTGAAATTTACACATAAGATCACTAAAGAAGCAGTTGATTATCTAGATGTTACTATTTATAAAGATCATTATAATAAGAAATTTAAATCTAAAATATTCAGAAAGAGTACTTTTTCCAACTCGTACTTAAATTTTGTGAGTGGACATCCCTACAAGCAAAAACAAAGCCTAGTAAAGGAGCAATTTATTAGAATGTCTAGAATGACGACAGATGAAGAGGATTTTTTTAGAGACTCTGCGAAATTAAAAAAGATGTTATAGAGAGAAAATATCCTGAGAAACTGATGGATATTCTTAAGGAAGTGGTAGGTAATAGAAGGGACAGGTTTTCACCAATTTTGGGCAAATGGCCCAGTAAAAAAGTTCAAGGTAAAGAAGTGATTTACAATAAAGAAGAAAGAAATTTCCCTGGTGCATTTACACTTAATTATAACAGTGAAGCTCCCTTGATTAAAAAAGTTATACAAACAAATTGGAAACTTTTTGCAGAGTTTTTGGACTTGGACATTATTTTTAATCGGCCCTTGATTTTTAGTTATAGGAGGGATAAAAACATCAAAAATATTTTGGAAAGTAAACTTCCGAGGTCCATTGAGAATAGTAAAAGAACTGGTACTTACAAATGTGCACAATGTCCCTACATTAACAATGCTGATAAAATATATCTGCCTAGTACAAATGGAAAAACATCTACTAGGGATTATTCTAACTGTGATAGTAAATGACTAATATATTTAGTAGAATTTAAAAAATGTTTTGCATTTTACGTGAGGAAAACTAAGAGAGCTCTTAAAAGAATAATTTGAGCATTTATATGATATCAGGAAACAGAACCCCAATAATGCATTATTTAAACATACTAGAAATTGTAGGGAAGCCATATATGTATTTTTTGTACTAGAAGAAATACCTCTTGATATCGGGGAGGGGAGAATAGGAAGTCAGAAATTAGTTTAGAGAGCTGTACTGGCAGCTTGTGTTAGAAGCCTGTAAGAAGCCAGGACTGAATGAGCATGTGTCCCTGGCACCAGTGCTAAAGTTAAGAGCTGAAAGATTGTAACAATATTGGTATTTGATATTGATTAGGAAGTGGTGATTATTTTTTGTCCTGATACCGTCGACTTTTAGAATTGAGCCCAAAAATATGTAGGTGCAATAAGGTCAAGTGTTTGTCTTCTTCCAGCTCATATAAGATTATTTTAATTTAGTGATGTTTTTCTTGTGTATAAATTATTTATTTATATTTTTGGTCACAGCATGTTTTTTTTTATATATTTTTTAGAAAATGATTTTATGTAAGAGCATTTATATGTGAAACAATGATAAAGCTTTATACCCAGAATTAACTTAATTAACTTAATTAGAATTGCTTAATTGGTTTTATTGTTAATGTGATATACAAGAGGTGATGATATGATATATATGCATTTATCTGAAGAAGTTCCACATCGAATGAAAAACGCGGTGAAAAAAGTTAAGCATTTTATTTTTTCTTTGTGTTTGTGGCTCAATAAACTCTTTGTCTTTGGCTGACTAAACAGTTTGTGGTTTCTGGTGTCCAGCATGTCCCAAGTTCTTTCTTTCCTGGTGCTTTTACTACAGAGTTCCTCTTGTAGCAGTCATTGTTAGAAGATGCCCACATTAGATACTGAAGAACGGTGAATGCCTTAAACACACCAAGTGCAGCTATCATTGCCAGATCATATAACTAGATTGTCACCAGTACTGCTGTACCTCAACTTGGCACACAAGCTTTCTATCTGTCATTGCTGATAACAGTGGCATGAAATGATGATATCAATTCAAGCTCAAAGGCTGGCCAGTCCCCAAACAGGAACCACTACTGGAGAATAGTGGGATAGCCATTCATCTAAGGACATCTTGCAACAGGTGGATAAACCAAAAAAAAAAATCCACACTCAAAGCATGATGGCTCTTGATGTTGCTTTGACTGCTAAGCCCAGTTTTTAATATGCTGACCTTGTCTTTAGTTGTTGTGTCCTGTTATGTTGACAGATCCATAATATACTTCTGTTATGGTCATCGGACCTCCGTAAAGTTGAGCCACCCAGCTGTCCTGTACTCCTAAAGTCAAGCCTCTAGTTTACATGGAAGACGGCCATCTTTCACGTGGCATGCATTTTGGACAGTAATTGTAGCTATCCCATATGTAGAGAATAGAGCTTTAGTTTTATAGTATTTCCTCCTTAAAGGAGTTTACATCAAGTGCTAGTCACTTGGGCACCTAGGTTGCAGACATCCTTCCCCTAATTGCTGCTGTTACAGAACTGACCATAAACCCTTGGACTTTCTCTAACCAGTTGTAGGTTGATACTTTTTCCATTACTTTATGAAAAATGTCCAGTGGCATACGCTGAAATTATTTCAGCACCAGCCCAAGGATCTACTGAAGCTCAAAATTCTTTCAGCACATACTGGTTCAAATACACTGCCTCCCTCTATTATCCTCCTTGTGTGTATACCCATGCATGCAACTAATGCTTTTTCATGGCTTTTCTGTTCATCAGCTCTGCCACCACCTCCTGCTGAATGCAGGACTGCTAAGAAGGCCACCAGAAAAATGACTTATTTTAGCCTCAGAATCATCTATTTTGCCTGAATCAGAGACTATTTAAGTCCAAATTTCTCCTCTAGAAGCATTTTTCTTTAGGGTTTCCATCTACTACCCCTTTTTCCCCATTCTTGTTCATGGGGTCGGGGTGTCACCTCAGTAGTGACAATCATCTAGAGCCAAGATTCACACCACTTCTTCAGTACCACACACTTGCATGTGCACCTGTACCTATGGACAGTTTTGAGTGTCCAGTCCATCTGCCGCATGTTTTTAGAATGTGCTAGGAAACTGGAGCACCTGAAAAAAATCCACGAAACACAGTGAGGGCATACAGGCTCCACATAGATTCTTCTTTAGGGTTTCTCTAAGGATAATATCCAATCTGAAGTAGTTGACTTCATTTGATCTTTAACCTGTGGGTTACGGATCTGTAGTGGATCCGATACGGCCGCATGCCCAGCATCTGATCCGAGCTCCAACCTCCTCCCCTTATAATGCCCCCTGTCTCCTTCCTCCCTTCAGACCTCGTTTGCTGCTGAAAAAGCAAACATCATGGTCTGAGTTCTTGGCTAGTCGGGTTTTGCAAGTGCATTTTTGGGCTTTTTGCTTCCCTCTTTAACTTTCCTCTAAGCTTTACTTTCTATCCTCCCCACGCAGTCGTCGGAAATAAAAAAAAAAAAAAAATCTTTTCTCTCCTTCCTTCTAGCCTATTCTTTCTTTACTGCAAGTGTGTGTGCGTGTGTGTGTGTGTGTGTGTTCTGGGCGTGATTAGGGACATGGCTGAAACCCCTAAACTAGGTTGCAGAAAGTGCACAGAGTGTGGCAATAAGGTCTTCCTGGCCGATGGTCACATTCTGTGTGATGTGTGTTTGGGGGCGGCCACCTACAAACCTCCTGTCCTGTCTGTGCCGGGTTTAATCCCAGGGCACTGAAGTACAGGAGGGATAAACTCATTCTCAAGGGCCTACTTCCCTGTTTGGGAAATGTAGCCTCTACTCGACCCCCATTTCAGGTGCAGCAGCAGCTTCTGCCTCTTCCCTGTTCTTTGGGACTCAAACTCCTGCGAAGAGGTCTGGGGAAGGGGAGAAGTCTAAGAAGGACAGGCCGAGGAAGCGGTCTCCTGACCGCTAGTCTCCATCTGGCCTGCCACCGAAGGTTAGACAAGAAACCAGACTTGGTTCTCCCCAGCTCCATTCTCCCAGGTTCTCCCCAGAGCCGGAGGAATCCCAGATCCGGTTGCTCGTACGGGCTACCCCTCACTGGCACTCCATACCAGTGTCAGTAGCTTCATCCTCCCACTCCACCCGGAGCCTCAGTGAAGTGGTGCTGGATAAGATGATGTGGAGGTTTATCCGCACCCAAATTCAGATGGGTCTATATTACAAGACATAAGACGTATTCTTTCAAATGCGTCTTAGTTGAACTTAAAAGACTGAAAATGCAAAATATCGAAGTGGCTAAGCGAATTCTTTCCCAGGGAAAGAATTTGCTTGGCCACTTCGGTACTTTGCCATTTTCGGCACTGTAGTTCGGTCTCTGAGTTGGTATATTTAAGTGGGGGGGGGGGCTTCGCCCCCCACTTAATGTAATGTTTAAAATTGATTTTTATTTTTTTTTATTTTTTTTGTTGGAACAGCGATTTTTTTTCCATTGGAAAAAAAATTGCTGTTCTGACACTTCAACATTGTAAGCTTTCGCTTACATAGGGTCAATTAATCACCAGTCAAAGTGTTCGGTGATTTAATATAGACCCATTCAGATGGGGGTCTTGTCAGCCCTCTCTCCCTCTGGAGGGGGGAGCTTGCAGCCTTTCTTTAGCCTGATCACTCCTCCAATTCGCCCTTTGAGTTCAGAGCCCTTGCCTCCGAGGACCCTCAGGGTCGAGGAGTCCGTGCGATGGTACCTTGTACCTCGAAGCCGGCCATTACCTTAAGCGTAGCAGGTCCACCCGGGTCGGTTCTGAGGTCTCGGAGCCATAGCCTCAAGGTCAGATCTGAGGGGATGCTGTTGGCTCAGAGTGTGCTGGAGCTCAGTATTCCCCACAGTATCTCAGCTCCTGGAGTCTCAACTCTGACTCCCCTGTCTGGTCAGAGGTGAACGGCTCTGGCTGGCACTTGTCAGGATGTCCGTTCTCCTTCAGCCTTTGATGTGGTGGAGAGGATTCTCTTGGTGTCATCGATACGCTTGACCATCTCGTCCTTTGACTCCGCCCCGACTCCCTCTGTTTTGGGTATGGTCCCGACCATCTTACCATCTCTGGGACAGCCTGTGCCTCTTTTGCCTCACTAAGCCCCCATCGGGGAGCAGCAGGACATTCATGAGTCCTCCCTCAGAGATTCCCACTGAGGAGATCCCTCGCAAACAGACGTGTAAAAGGAGGCAGTTGGACTCCCCACCAGAGTCCCTCACCAAAGACACTGATTTGGAGGAAGGGGAAGGTACCCCCGAGGACATCATGGCACTCCTATGCTGGGGGGGTTCTGCCCAAAAACCAAACTCTGATGAGCCAGTGTTCCTAGTGGCATTCAGCACAGACCCATCTACCTTCCTGGCTGTCCCCTACAGTGGATCCCTTTGTGGACCTAATAACATCGGGCGTGGAACGAACCGGATATGGTGGAGCCTATTCCTAAGTGTGTTGATAAAGTTCTTAGTTCCCCCTTCAGACAGGACATATTGGAACAAAGGATCTCTGGTTGATACTGTGGTGATGGCAGCTGCCACCACGAAAGAGTTCGCTCAGGAAAGCTCTTCAGTCCATCCTCCTGACCGAGAGTCAGGGGCATTGGATCGATTCAGGAAGTGGGTCTATGCTTCAGCCACCTTCTCAGTAAGAGCGCTGAATTACATGGCACGTGATTCGGCTGAGTGAAGGAGATCGCTGAGTTCACCTCGAAGTCCATGTTGGCGGGAGACAAGAAGACCTTTTCAGCTTGTATGGCCACTCTGAAGTTGGTTGCTAACACCTCCATGCATCTCCTCTCCCATGCTACTGAAGGAGCCACTAGGGCAGCCAGCACAGACGTTGCCATCAGGTGACATGCCTGGCTCCAGCTATGTCAGTTCTCTGAACATTTCAAGGTGTATTTTATCAATGCCCCGTACGATGGTTCCTCCCTGTTTGGGAAGTCAGTAAGCGGGACTTTGGTCCCGATAGAGATGGACGGGAAGACACTGTCTGCAATCGGGATCCACTTCTCCCGCCCTCAAAGATCCTTTTCTAGTAATCAGAGAATGGCTAAGATGTGGTTCCATAAGTCTCAGGCGTTTTCCCGGCACACTCTGGACTAACCATCCCCACAAAGGCAGCAGGGGTTTTGATAGACATCGCCCCAGAGGCAGAGGGGGTCAGAGAAATTACGGTTCTCGAGAACTGTTCTCAGACAGATCCGCATAGCAGCCCTGAAGGGCTGCCTGACTGCTGTTCTCTGGAGGCAGTCGGGGGTCGGTTATCGCTACACCCAGCAGAATGGGAGTCCATAACAACAGATCACTGGGTGTTGCAGATCATATCCAGAGGCTATTCAGTCCCGTTCCTCGAACCTCCCTATCCACCCAAACACCTCCTGGACATCCCACCAGTGCAAAGGGACAAAGCAGCACTAGAAATAAGCTGCTAGTAAAATGAGTCATCCAGCCTGTCCCCCCTGACCAATCCGGATCAGTCATTTATTCCAGGTTCTTTTTAGTGCCAAAGAAAACAGGAGACCTAAAACCCATTTTAGATCTGTCCACCTTGAATCTGTCAGTGGCCAAGGCAAAATTCCAGATAGTCACATTTCAATCCATCCTGCCCTACCTGCAGGTGAATGACTGGATATGCTCGATTGACCTCAAGGACATGTACTACCATATCAAGATGGACAAGCACTCTCGGAGGTTTCTCCGCTTCTGGCTAGGAGCCAATCATCAGTTCAGAGCCCTTTCCTTTGGTCTCACCACAGCCCCCAGGGTGTTCACCAAGGTGATAGCAGTAGTAGCGGCTCACCTGAGGCTTCACGGTATTCATGTCTTTCCTTACCTGGATGATTAGCTCTTCCACTGCCCCTTCCGAACATTAGCTTTGCCAAGCCAGAGATTATTTCCTCTTTCTAGCACAGAGTCTGGGCATCACCATCAGTCTCAACAAATCGTTGATGTCCTCTGTTCAGCTCTTAGATTTCACTGGGGCTCAGTTGGACACTCTCCAGATGAAAGTTTTCCTCAACCCATATGGGATACACAGCCTAAAGCTACACGTTCTGTATATCATTCAAGCCCAATCTCTGACAGCGGAGAATAGTATTGAAGGAGTTGGGGTCTATGGCAGCCACTATCAACCTGCTACTGTTAGCGTGTCTTCACATGTGGATTCTTCAGTGGACTCTTGCCGTTCAATGGTCTCTTTTAACTCTGCCGTTGTCTCACCCGGTATGAATCTCCCAGGTGTGCAGGGACTCTTTGGTAGTGGATTCATTCCCCGGAACTAGTCAGGGGACATCCCTTTCTCCCGTCCTTTCCCAAGACCACGGTGACCATGGACGCCTCCCAGCTATATTGGGGGGACATTGCTTGGGAAGGACTCTTCAAGGCATGTGGTCCCCATCCGAGACCAGTTTGCATATTAGCATCCTGGAGATGAGGGTGGTGCTTCTGGCATTGCAGGCCCTTCATGCTGATCTTCATCTAGGAACAATTGCTATCCAGACAATGTTGGTGGTCTGGTACATCAACAAACTGGGGGAACCAGATCTTACCCCCTTTGTCACGAAGCCATGGGAGTGTGGGAATGGGTGATCTCCACCAGACATTTTCTGGTGGCAATGCACATTCTGGAATGGTCCAACATTCTAGAGGACAGGCTCAGCAGATCTGTCCTGATGCCTTACGAGTGGTCTCTGAATCCTTCAGTGGCGGAGCAGGTCTTTCTAAAGTGGGGTCAGCCTTGCTGCGACCTATTCGCATTTCCTTCCAACACGAAATGCAGCAAGTTCTTTGCTCTGCACCCCCCCCTCCCCCAGAGATGCTCCAGTTCATGCTTGGCCTCCTAGTCTTCTTTATGCATATCCTCCTCTGCCCTTGATATCAAAGTTTCTTTAGAAAGCTCACAGGCTGGGGAGTTTTGTGATCCTCATTGCCCCATTCTGGCCTCGCCAAGTCTGGCTTCCCTCTGTATGGTCTCATCTAGTAGTTCCACCATGGACGTTGGATCCAGCTCAGGATCTCATTTCTCATCCCTCAGGGATTCCTCACGCAGACCTGGACAGTCTGAAGCTCACAGCTTGGCTGCTCCAGTTCCCATGATTATTAGGTCTCCTGGTTTATCTTCCCCTGTTAAAACCATTCTGGTGGCAAATCACAAATCTTCCACCAGAAGGCTATACCATAACAAGTTGGAAACATTTTTACGTATGGGCCTCGCAGTGTGCATTGGATTCCTTTACTGCTCTGGTATCTGCGGTATTAGAATTTTTGCAGGGATTTTTCAGCAAGGTGCCAGTTCCTCCACTGTCAAAGTCCAACTGGCCGCAATTTCCAGTTTTCATGTGGGGGAAAGCATGACTTTGTTGGCCTCTTCTAAACTTTGCAAGACCTTCCTTAAGGGTACCTTTCTTCTGAGACCCCCGGTGAAGGAGCCTATGCCTCCAAAAGGACCTTACATTAGTGGTTCAGGCTTTAGTCTCACCCCCTTTTCAACCTGCAGCTTCAGTAGATTGTGCAGTATCTATCATGGAAAACTGCCTTTTTAGTTGCCATTACTTCTGCTAGGAGAGTGTCAGAACTTCAAGCACTATCGATCAATGTTCCTTGTATGAGTTTTCATAAAGATAGAGTATCTTTGCGTATTAACCCATCCTTTCTTCCCAAGGTAGCGTCAGAAGCCAATATTAATCAGACTATCAATCTTCCAATCTTTTTTCCAAATTTTCAAAATAAGGAAGAATATAAATTACATTTTGCTGGCTGTGCATAGACAATTACGGTTCTACTTGCACAGGACAAAATTTTGCGTAAATCTGTCCAGCTGTTTGTTTCTTACTCAAAACCCATTTTAGGGAAACCAATCTCCAAGGTTACGATTGTCTGTTGATTTCCCAATGCATTATTCGGGTGGACTTTGTCAGGGGAGTTTCCCACCAGGTCAGGTAAAAGCACATTCTACCAGATCTATGGCTACTTCAGCAGCCTTTTGGTCCACGGTGTAGCAGGATGATATCTGTTCTGCTGCTACTTGGTCCTCATCTTATACCTTAATTTCTCATTATAAATTGGACATTGTATCCAGGAACAGGGCATCTTTTGGCTCTGTCGTGCTCTGGAATATCCTTCCATGAGGGCCTCCCAGGTGTATAGTAGCTGGGGACTCTGTCCCACAGGTTGAAGATCAAATGAAGTCAATTACTTCAGGTAGTTATGTACTCACCATAACGTTCCATCTGAGTAGTTGTACTTCATTTGCCTTCAACCATCCCCCCCATTCTTCCCTCGACCTTGTCACTATTGTCCTGGCCATATATATGGAAGATGAACATCTCGGGAGCATCCTTTGTTATGCTTTGGCTTAGGAATTTTGGGTTGCCAGTAGTGGTAACGTCTTGTTGGGTAGCAAACTCGATCTGAAGGGAGGAAGGAGACAAGGGGGCATTATGTGTAAAGGGAGGAGCTTGGAGTTCGGATCAGATGCTGGATATGCGGCCGTGTCAGATCCGATACGGATCCATAACCCGCAGGTTGAAGACAAATTCAGTACAGCTACTCAGATGGAACATTATGGTGAGTACATAACTACTTTTTTATTTAATTTAGAGTATTCATGGTACCCTTTTTCCTCAGTACAGGCTAATGCTAAGACATGGATATCTCTATCCTTACCCCAGAACTGTTCTCTGAGATTTCATTTGCATTGTATTCAATCACACAGACCTGGGGCTGTCCACCATTAAAAAGCAAGACCACACATTTTTTTATCTTTTAATGTCAAAACAGTCCCGTAAACGATAGACCTTTTAAATTCTTCATTTTGGCTCAAATCCGAAAGATCATAGGAGATTACTAGGCTATCAACCCAGAGGTAATTATAAGTCTAGCCATTTCATCCCAATGTAATATCATGAAAATGCTAGTCAGTACCCAAGATTGCATTTAGTGATGACTGCCCATGTCCAGGAGGGTTGTGGGCACTATCCCCTGTAAGAATTTACAGTGCTCCATCCACTCATCCAGGTTCCTCTTGAACAGTGTCATAGAGGTGCTCTGTTTCACATGAATTAGTAGTCTGTTCTAAAGACGAGGCAGTCACTGGGAGATAAATATGTCCTTCTAGCATGTCCTATATAAGTCATAGGCCATATTTAGGTCCCTGGAACTGGTTAGTCCTGTTTGATTTACTGATATGCAGCAAGTTCATTAGCCTGGGTCTTGGATTGCTGTTTAATCCATGCATAAGTCTCTCCTAAGAAGTCTGTACAACAAGGAGTATAGTGACAGGGACTTTAGTCGATCTGTGTAAGGCACATGCTGGAGCTCCTTGATCTTTTTTGTTAAAATCCTTTGAGGTCTCTCTAATTGCTGCAGGTTCTTTGTACGGCACATGCCGAACAGAGCCTTATACTCTATTATGGGTGGGATGAGTGTCGAGTATAGAGGGGGTTATAACCTCTTTAGCTCTTGAGGTGATGCCTTTACTAATCAAGTGTGCTACGCAGAAAGCCTTTCTTACTACAGTAGACACATGATGGTCGATGTTAAGGTTGCAGCCAACCTGTGATCCCAGGTCCCTTACCACTTTGTAGGTACATAGGATATTATTGTTGATTTGATAGTGTGAAGGGACATTGTTTGTGCAGAAGGGAATGATGATGTATTTCTTTGCATTCAGTTGAAGACCGTGACTAATGCACCAGTCGTTGGTCTGTGTGAGACTCTCCTGGAGTTTATTGACATAATTTGGGGATTCATTGACTGCATCTAGTTTGCAGTTCTCTGCAGACTTGGTCAGCCACAACCCCTTAGGTTTGACCTGATCTTCTGAGAAATATATACCAAAGAGTAGGGGGCCCAGCACTGACCCCTGTGGCACTCCGCTGGTAATAGGTCTACTGGTTGATGTGGAGTCACTGACTTTGATAGTGTGTGTGTCTGGTTTGTGAGCCAGTGAACGGGTTTACATTAAGTTTGCTAAGCTTATCGGTAATAATTGAATGTGGGATTGTGTCAAAAGCCTTTGGCAAGTTGAGGTATGCTGTGTGCAAAGATTTACCTTTGTCAGTGGCCACAGTCACATTTTCAAAGAAGTCCACTGGATTTAACAGGTAGGACTTCTTTGAAATAGGTAGATTTGGAGGTTTCCTATGTCTTTATATATGATGTCCATAATGATGCATTCCATGGCCTTACAGAAAAGGCTGGTCAGGCTTATGGGTCTGTAATTCCCCAGGTATGTTGCTAAGCCACCTTTGTGGAGGGAAATAAGTGTTGCTGTTCTCCATTCCGCAGGAACAAAGCCTGTGTTTAGGCTATGATTGAAAAGGGCACTTAATGGTAATGCTAGTTCATGTTTTAGCCTGTTGAGAAGACAGCCTGGAATGTTGTCTGGTCCCATTGAGGCTGTATTTTTTGCCTTGGACAACGCTTTGAGGACTTGCTCTTCAGATATGTAGGGTGGGGGAAATTTTGGGAGAGGGTTTGTGATAAGTTAGGAGGGGATAAGGCATACACACCTAGCCTGTCTCCCTAGCTTCATTAAGGAGTCGTTGCACTAGAAGAGTTTGATAACAGGGCATTCTGTTCGTCTTCTCTAAACTCTATGTTCTTTTCATTGTATATATTCTGAATCAGGTTGAACTCTGTTCCAGGTGTCTCAGGCACCTTAGATTGGAAACTTACTAGGTCCCCTCAAAACATTATCATAACAGACATGTGCCAGGTGTTCTTAATCATTTTCACGTCTATGCAGTATGTTTCCTTTATAAACCTTTGCTGGCTTCCAGAACTGTAACAGTCATTAACATTAAGAGACTCTCTGCAGTGATTAGAGGAGTAGAGGAGGTACTCAAAAGTGTTAACCGGTTACCCATCTTTACTCTTTAATCAATCGATGAGGCCCCAGCTATTTCATAAACTAATCCCTTGACATACTAAAACTTGCCCCATCTGTGAAATGCAGGCTTTAAGGGTGAATTCCCTGAAGAATGTCCTACACCGTGTGCATTCGAGGTCATAATATTGAATGAAAAGCATGGAAACCCTACATGTAATCTTTGTACAAAAGATCCCCAGACTTAGAGTTGCATGAGAAGTTACTGCAAGTCTGCTATAACAGATGACATTTCATTGCAACCACTGGTAACTTGACAACTCTGATCTATTTTGACAGGCAGCAAATCAACACACTAGTAGAACAATAATGTAAACTAGAATGCTCTCAGTAGCTGGAAGTTTGAAGTTCTGATTTTCTGTTTATTATTATTTTAATTATATTTATTTATTGCCATTTGTTGACAGGGAAAGTTTGACTAGGCTAAAAAAAGTACTTTTTCAGCAGAGATTCTGAGGAAAAAACAATACATTATGTACACATACATGTATTTATTTTACATTTGGTGACCAGGTTTGTCTGGCTGAAATAATATAGCAATAACCCATGCCTGGGTGTGGGTAATGTTGGATTTACCCACGGTTGGTATGGTTTGGTCATGAGGGCAAAGCCCGTGTGGCCAAACAAAGCCAACCGTGGGTAAATCCAGCATTACCCACACCCAGGCATGGGTTATTGCTATTATACAATGACATTATTTAAGAAAAAAAATACTTACTTTTCTTAAATAATGGCATTGTATAATGCCTCCTTGCTGCCCTTCCGCAGCTGTCTGGTATTCTGCGGCAGTTCTGATGTACTGTGCATGCGTATGCCTACGCAGTACATCAGAGCTGTGGGCAAAAGCAACGGAGAAAGCAAGATCTCCGTTGCTTTTTACAAACTGTTTCGCTATGTTAAATGGGTTTAACATAGCGAGACAGCTTTAGAAAAAGCAACAGAGAATCTCAGTTGCTTTTTTTAAAGCTGTCTCGGTATGTTAAACCCAATTAACATAGCGAGACAGTTTTGAAAAAAGCAATGGAGAAAGCAAGATCTCCGTTGCTTTTTACAAACTGTCTCGCTATGTTACAGGAGTTTAACGTAGCGAGACAGCTTTAAAAAAGCAACGGAGAATCTCCGTTGTTTTTTTTAAAGTGGTCTTGTTATGTTAAACTCGTTTAACATAGCAAGACAGTGTGAAGCAATGGAGATCTTGCGTTCTCCGTTGCTGTAAAAAAAAAAAAAGAGTTATAGTAATGGAAAAAGTCCGGGCGACCGGTCCTTTTTCCATTACTATAACTCTGATTTACAATGTGCACGCTGACCAGTCAGCGCGCACGTTTTTGAATATTAATGGGGGGTCGTTGTATAATGGTCTTTTTTCAATGGAGGCCCGAGGAGAAAAGCTCCACAAATTGCAATAAAATTTTAAATGAAAATGGTATTATAAACAAAGCATTAACATTCTCAAGTTGGAACAATGAAAGTATAAAAATTATTTACAGAGTTAAGTTGACATTTAACTTAAGGTATGTGCAGAATGGTATACAGAGTTTGTAAGTACAACCAAGGTAGTTACAGTTTGTGAAGATCATACAGGTAGTGCATAAGCAGAAATTTTTTTAAGATTCTGTGACAGGTAAGCAACATACATATGAATATTTCAATCACGGGTAATACTGCCCTTCTAGCTTGCCAATATAGCAAAACAGTTATTACCTTAGTAAGTGTCCAGGTTGTTCTTAACAAAACAGTAGTACAGTGCACTTACAAAAGCAATAGTAAATTGCATTTTAAAGTGCTACTATAGTTATTGATGTAGAAAAATAGCGCAACATGATTAGATTGTAGATGAATAAAGCTTGCTAAGACATGGCAACAGGTATGAGGGCGCAACATGATTAGATTGTAGATGAATAAAGCTTGCTAAGACATGGCAACAGGTATGAGGGTAAACAGTCACTCGACATAATTTGGTATTATGTCTTCCATGCCAGTAACAACAGGTGAATGTAAACGTTTAGCACAAGTAAGGCAAAATGCTGCAGAGTTTAAGGTGTTATAAAATATTTACAACAGTATTGTTGTGGAGGTGAGACAGAAGATGCTGCTGTTGTAAAGTTTAAGGAAGTGAAAGGGAAAGTAGATGGAAAAAGGGAGGAAAGGTGTGGCAGGAAGTAAACAGGTGAGGAGAAAAAATGAAAAACATATGGCATATCAATCGAATAGTGATACTTGATAAAAATGTGTGTGAGACAGGTTACAAATGGCTTATGTTCGAAATTTAACCTGGGGTTGACAAGAACAAAGATAGTTATTTATATGTTCTTTGAGCTGAATTTTAGAGTAACACTTTATCTGTCTTATATATAGGGAAATGAAATTCAGTAATTTAGCAACATAATTTGAGTAGAGCAAGTCACTTGCAGAACTGTGTGATTTGCTGGTGAACAGAAGAGATTTTTTGGTTGATGGTAGTTTTTTTATTGTGTCTTTTAGTGCTAGTCAGTTTTCTGGTTTGACTGTTACATTATGGGCAGTGAGTAACTATGAGACGGTAAGTTGAATGGGAATTTCTAGCCATTTTAATGTTTTTTAGTGCTATGTAGTGATGTGCTGTTAAATGAAGATTCAGCAAACTTGGCTGTGTCAAGTTTCATTTTGCGTTGATATGCAGGTTTGCGAGCTTTGTTGAAGTATATAGAAGAGATGTGATATATAATT
Organism: Protopterus annectens; assembly: GCF_019279795.1. NCBI lineage: Eukaryota > Metazoa > Chordata > Ceratodontiformes > Protopteridae > Protopterus > Protopterus annectens. The sequence goes on from NC_056742.1 coordinate 392,457,944, forward strand.
CAGAATTTTTTTTTCTTTATGATTAATAATTGATAATAAAGAGCAACCAATAAACATCTAGAGATTCTGGCAGTATTAGTAATATATGGCTTTGTCCTATAAAGGAAGTCATGTTTTGGTGATTTTTTATGGTTTTAACTGTGTATATGGGCATTCATCCTAGTTCTGAGTGACTGGTCTGTTCCTGCTGTATATCTTGTCTCTGTATATTTCCAGCATTTGATTAGATAATATCTCAAACGAACAAAATAAGGCTCGCCACAGCACGAAATAAAACAAAATAAGGCAATTTAATGACTGCAGTAACAAAGTAAGCGCTTTACCTTGTAGAGAGTGCAATCATTGCACGTATATGTCAGGGACTGATTATTTTATACATCCCTATATGGACTGTAGATATGAATTTAACTTTTATGCTGATTGTAAATCAAGAAATTTAATATATATAGCTGTCTGCCAGACATGCCCATGTTTTTATGTAGGAGAAACGAATAGGAGTCTTAGGGAATGGGTTAGAGAACATGTTTATGCAATAAATAGAGACGATGAACACAATGCTTTGGCCCGACATGTTTTAGACAAAGGTATGACACATAAATTTAAATTGTGTTTTAGAATTAATTAGAATAACAGATAGATTGGGGGGAAAAGTTATACTGAGGAACAAGAAAATAGATGGATAATTAGGTTACAAAGTTATAGGGGGTATGGTCTGAATGAGAAAGTAACTCTCAAGCCATTTTTAGTAGCACGTTCCTATGCTCATTAAAATCATAAGGTTTATGTATATATCTATATATATGTCAGTGCATTTATTAATGGTTTGCACATTTTAAAAGTTTTTTAAGAAATGTTATTGCATGACTGTTGTTTTTAAATGAGAATGATTATGTAGTGATGCAATTAAATAATTGGCCAATAGGTGTATTGTAATACTATTTAAATGAGTGTTGAGTTGTTAGCAGTTGTAAAAATTTTTAAATGATTAATTGGTTGGCCTATCCTGTGGTATAAATAAAGGGGATGGCCACACAGTATGTTACAACTTGACAAAGCCTGGGATTTTTTAACATTGTCTGTGGATTATTAAAAGCAACTTTGGATTTCTATGTGCTGATTTTTTGCCTTTGGATACAGTTTCCTCTGGTAAATTATACCTTGTTTTTATTACAACTATTGAAGGATTACTAGCATACCACTCTTATAGAAATAATCCTTCGGAGTGGCAACTGGCAACTGGTTTCAGTTCTCTGGTCCTCTGAGGTCTTCTTGTAGCAGTTGTAAAAGTCTGATGAAGCGTTGGAAAACGTGAAAGCGCTTACTTTGTTACTGCAGTCATTAAATTGTCTTATTTTGTTTTATTTTGTGCTGTGGCGAGCCTTATTTTGTTCGTTTGAGATATTGCATCGATTCTGAAGAGGCTCCTTACCCAGAGTTGTTTTGTTTGACATTTTTTCATTTGATTAGATAAACCGCATTTTTAGAATTGCATGTAAATTAACTTTGGACTTGGAAACTTCTTTTCTGTGTAATTGCTATGCTAACAGCCATACAAATCATTAGACATGATTTGTTCATTAAATAGTTGCAGGGTTTTGGTCCTTTTCGGACTATGTTCTGTTCTGGTCTGTGCCACAAGAAGATTTAGATTTGGTGGTTGACAGTTGTGTGAGTACTTGAGAAATGTCTCTCAACTTGTCACTCTCACTGAACTTTGGTTGGAGGTTCCTTTATGATCTTGTAGAGTTTAAGCTGAGGATGGAATGCTGTTGCTAGTGAAATTCTGTCACAGGGATACTCTCTTTAAACTGGAACAGCTGATATCCCTGCAAGATCATTGTTGCAATTTTCCTTTCAGTGGGGGTTTCCCACCAAAGGTAGCCTTATAGCTGGCCAGCATACCAAAGCTTGGGCCCTCTGGTATATCTGACTTATGATATAAGCCCAAATACTGGAAGTACATAAGGGGTAAACATATGCTAAAACCTCAAAACATCTTTGCTACCAGTCCAAATGCAATACTCAGTCTTCAGTCTGTTGTACATATGTCTCTGAGATTATTACTAGCAGTTTGGGCAGATAAGTACTCCATTGGGGGACCCTTCCTTTTCTTTAGTATGCTATTCTTTTAAGTACATGTTATCCATAAAAGGGAAATTTGACTGTGAGAGGCGGATTCCCGTAAAGACCACCATCATAAGTGTTTGTTTTGCTTGGGAGTGGGGAATAACCATAGGGAGTGTTCTGTTTGCCATTCCTTCATTTGTAAAGCATTTGTAGCTCTTTATTAATTTACTTGGAAAACCAGCATCTTAAGTTTCTCACTCAAGGCATGATGTTGGCTGAGTGTTACTGCTGTGATGGCTAGCCTCCACAAAATAAGTCCTCTAAGTTACCTAAGAAATTTAAATCTGAGACTTCAGCTGTCCAGGCCCACCTGGACATATCTGTAATGTACAGTGATATCTTGGACCATCTGGTTCCTACACCAGCTCCCCCTATCATGACCCTGTTGGAGGCTGATATGGGCAGGCTACCCACACATCTGCTGGGGCTAATCAGATATCTGTTGCTAATAAGGGGGAATCAAAACTGGTTGTTTCAAAAGTTTTGAGGGATGTCCCTCATATGTATTTATTTTAATTAATTTATTTATTGCATTTATTTACTGGGAAAGTCCACTGGGCCTAAAAGAGCCCATTTTCAGTGGAGGCCCAGGGAGAAAAGTTCCGACAAGAACATAGATACAGAAAATATTAAATGTTAATTTGTACAAAAGTAGATACAGTGTTACACATTGTGATTATAGTAATATATACAGAATATATACATAAAAGCAGGATTTTTGTTGGTTGCCAGATGAATTCAGAGAGGTATAAACAGAGATATATTAATCAGCATTATTATACCAATATCGAGTGATAAAAGATAATAATTATTGAGGAAATATCATCAGTCAGCAGTAGCAAAAAGCAGAAGAGTTTAGTTATCATATAAGGAGAAGGAGGAGGTTAGGTTACAGAGCAGGTACATAGCCAGGAAGGGTTGTTATAGGGCAGGTACATAGCCAGGAAGGGTTGTTATAGAGCAGGTATATAGCCAGGAAGAGTTGAGATGATTTTTCTGTGTTTGTTTGAAGGTGGTGCTGCCTGTGTTCTTATAAAAGGTGGAAGTGAGTTCCATGGTTTGGTGACAGTGAAGGAATAGAGGAGTTGGACCAGCAGGTAAGGTGGGCTTTTCTACTTTTAGAAGTAGTTGATTTTCAGATCTTAGTTTCCTGCTGCATTGGTATTGGGTGAATAGTGTCAACAGAACAGGACAGTCTGTGGGTCTCTAAATTATTTTGTGCACTGTAGTTAGTTGGGTGAATGAGAGATGGTGGGGGAGTTCCAGCCAGCCTAATTGTTTCAGTGAGTTACAGTGGTGGGATGAGAATTTGGCCTTGGTGGCGAATTTGGCTATTCTGTTGTAACACATATCAAGTTTGGATTTTGTAGAATTTTGGATATTCGTGAGGAGAGGGCCACCATAAAGGAGAGAGGGTAATAAAAATGTGGTTGCAACGGCTTGTCATGTAGAGAAGCTAAGAAAGTGTTGGTGCCTGTAGAGCATACTGAGCTTTTGGTGTGTTTTTATAATGTTACTGTTTATGTATAGGTCAAAGTTAAGGTTTTCATTTATAATAATGCCTAGTAGTTTGGTGTGTGGGACAACTTCTATAGTGGTATTGTCTTGGGCTTGTATAGTGAAGATTTTTTTTATAGGAGAGTGGTTTACTTAGGGGTAAAAAGTACTAATTTAGCTTTTTTTTCAGATTTAGGGCAAGATGATTGTTATGCATCAAAGATTCAGTAGAGGTGAGGGCATTCTGGGTGATTTGCTAAGGTTCAGAGCTGGAATTTGCAGTGCATATTGTAGGGTCGTCAGCATACTGGATTACTGAGCATTGTGTGGAGTGAAAGGTGTTAATAAAGATGCTAAATAAGAGAGAACCTAGCATGGAGCCTTGGGATACCCATGTGGAAGTACTGAGGAAGGGGAGAGTATGATTGTTGCCATGTGGTAGATTGCTGCCTGTTGGAGAGAGGGCTATTGAACCATTGTAGGGTAGTTCGGAAATGTGGAGGGTGGATAGTTTGGAGAGGGGGATAGTGTGGGAAATGGTATCAAAAGCTTTGGAGAGGTCTAGGAAAAGAGAAGCGATTATTTTGCCAGAATCCTGTACCTGGTTAACTGCATCTTGGAAAGAGAGGAGGGCAGTAGTGGTGCTCTGTCCTGATCTGAAACCATGCTGAGTGGGTGATAGAATTTGGTTTTCAAGCAGGTGGTTGAGGAGTTGGGCATGGATGCATTTTGCAGTATTTTAGAGAGGGGTGAGAGAATTGCAGTGGGCCGAAGTTTGTGGTATCTGTGTTGGTGCCACCTTTGTGTAAGGGGCGAATGTATGCTTTTTTCCAGATGTCTGGGACTTAGCAATTCTTTAATCTATCTGTTAATGAGAATGCAGATGAGATAAGCTATACAGGTTGCAGCTAGCTGCAGGAGGTGTGGGGTTAGATTCTCTGGGGCCAGAGTACAGGGTTTTAGCTTAACTAAAAGTTTTTTTTTATGGTGGCGGTGGGTATGGGGGAGAATTTTTAGGTTGGAGTTGAGGGTAGGATTGTTTTATGGCATGATTTGGTCATTAGCTGTCTTGGTGATAGTTAAGTTAGCTATGGTGTCAGTGAAATAGGAACTGAAGCGGGTGGCATGTTCGTTGGGGGTGTTGTCCGAGTCAGGGGATGGGTTGCTTTGAGAGCCTGGGTGTAATAGTTGGTTAATGAAGGACCAGAATGTTTTGGGATTATCTTTGTTGGCTTTGTAGATGGAGGTAGTGGGCTTTTTTACCTCTGGTTGTTAGTTGTTTTGTCTGATTACGGAGTTGCTTGTATTGTAGTAGAGTTGAGGGGTCTTTGTTTTTCTGCCAGGGTTTCCAGATTTTATCCCTTGTGGACATGACTTCTTTGGTGGATTTTGAGAGCCAGCTTGCATGGTTATGTTTTATTTGTTTTTGGCAGGTGGGCACTTGCCTTTTTAAGATGTGTAGGAATGCTGTGTTAAATAATTCAACAGCCTCATTAAGTAGTAGTGATTTAAGGGGTTTCCAATTTGCTTTAGCTAAGGTTTCATTAAATATGGATGGTTGGAACTTAGTCAAATTTCTGGTTGATTTGTATTGATGTTGGTCTGGGGTTGGGGTAGATTTGCTTAGAGATATATGCTGGCTGTTGGCCACTAAAGGCATTGGGTAGTATGCCTGCAGTGGTGATATTGTTAGGATTAGACACTAATATCCAGTCTATTGTGGAGCCCCAATTGTTATTTTTTGGGGGTCTGATGATATCTTGAATTCGTTGAGAGAAGTTGTAAAGGCTTGTGTTTTTTGACGGGTTCTTTTGGGCATTGTCTAGCCAATTAGGATGATGGTTTCATTATCTGTGCTTTGGGATGTCATGCAAGTATGTTCTGTAATATTAGTATGTTGTTTCCTGGAGGAATATACAGAGCAATTATGCAAATGTTTTTATGATTGTTAAGTTTTAATATAGAGATTAGTACTTCGGCTGGGAAGAAGTTGAGTGTTGATTTTGAGTAGGTAATTAAAGTATATTTGCTAGGTAAGAGTATTGCTACTCCCCCTCCTCTCTTGTGGGGCCTTATCGGCTCTTAGGCATGAGCAGTCAGGGGCAAGAAATTGTCTTTTACATATGATTTCAACCAGATTTTGGTAGTTGCTATAATATTGGGGTTGTTTGTGAAATCTGTGCCTGGAGTTCAGGTATCTTGTTTCTAACTCTTTGGAGGTTTATGGTTGATAGCATGAGAGATTTGCTAGTTTTGCTGGGGCTGGGGGAGGTTGGGCCTGGGTTGGGTTGAATATCACCGCACTGGAATATAATGCTTTGGCAAATTATGTGGGTTATACTTAGCATTTTTTTCGTAAAAATGGTATACTTGCTGCTGGTGGTGTGATAATGCAGGTGTCTTTGGAGAGGTAGAAATTTTACTTTACATAGTACAGAGGTATTAGTTGTAAATAAGCTAGGGTGGATATCCAAGTAACTTAATAAATGTGGCTTATGTGTGGTGGTTGTACAGGTGGGTGTAGGAGGTATGTTGGGTGTCTGAAAAGTTGTGGTTATTAAGAGAGGGAGAGAGTGTAAGTGAGAGAAGTGAGATAGTAGTGATGGACATGATGGCGATTGAGTGCAGTGTGATAACAGAATGAATATGACCAGGATAGCTAGAGTTTAGGGGATGGAGCATTATATGGTCCTGTTTAGAACAGATGGGGAGGTAGAGTAGTTAGGTATGGTATGACTGGAGGAATAATTAGGGGGGTTATGGGATAGGTAGAGGAGAGGTGTGGGAGGGGTCAGATTAGGTACAAGGTTAACGATACAGGGGGTGGGCGGAGATGGGGACTGAGTGGGGTGTGGAGTGAGAGTAACGAATGGAGCGGGCTGGCCCCCACAGGGACAAGAGCTGAAAAACTATCAGTTTAAGGTGAGTAATAAGCTTAAGATGTCAGTACCTAGCAAAAGATTAATCTAAGTATCTCTGGAATGCTTTAAATAATTATCCCTGCAAGCACACAAACAGGGTTGTTGGGCAGTTATAGAGAGGGTTATGATTAGTATAGACAGAATGCTGTAAGTAAAAAGCAGAAATTTTCCATCTAGTGGCATTTGGCTGGAATAACTGGGAGGAGAGAGCTCTTCATTGTTGTGCACACAGCAGGAACTAATGCACCTTGTAACGCTAAGCCTTAGAACTTTACAAAAACTAAGCTGTAACTTACCTGTTGCGACAGAAAAGCTGTAGGGTCTCAGGTTCTTGCTTCCCGGAGGTTTTATTTAGTTAAAAGATGGCCAGCTTCAGTGGACAAAACAGACTTTGTTTTTTTGCAGTTTAATCCCAAGTTTGGGTTGGGAGGATGGGGTCTGCAATTAAGGAACCCATACTATTGCAACAGAAAAGCTGTACAGTGTCAGGTTCTTGCTTCCCAGAGGTTTTATTTAGTTAAAAGATGGCCAACTTCAGTGGACAAAACAGACTTTGTTTTTTTTGTAGTTTAATCCCAAGTGAGAGCACAATTAAGAAACCTGTGCGAAATATTGCAGCAGAAGAGCTGTAGAGTGTCAGGTTCTTGCTTCCCAGAGGTTTTATTTTGTTAAAAGATGGCCAACTTCAGTGGACAAAACAGGCATTGTTTTTTTTGTAGTTTAATCCCAGGTAAGAGAGGAGCTTCGCAATTAAGAAGTCAGTGCGAACTGCTGCAACAGAAAAGCTGAAGGGTGTCAGGTTCTTGTTTCCCGGAGGTTTTATTTAGTTAAAAGATAGTTAGCTTCAGTTGACAAAACAAACTGACTTTTTGCAATATAATCCCAGGTGGGGGGCACTCCACAATTAAGAAACCCGTGCAAACTATTGCAACAGAAAAGCTGAAAGGTGTCAGGTTCTTGCTTCCCAGAGGTTTTATTTCGTTAAAAGATAGCTAGCTTCAGTGGACAAAACAGACTGGTTTTTTGCAATTTAATCCCAGATGGGTGGGGTTGAGCCGTGCAATTAAGAAATCCAATGCACAATGACAGAGGGGTAGGGGAGCTAAAGCAGCTACAGGATGGAAGCTGAATATCCTTGTATAGGAGAAAGTACTCTGTTCTCTAACTGAAGTACATCAGGGCTCTGACCAATCGAGATTTATGCAGGCTGACTTCCCCACTACATAGAAGCAGAATATTACATGTATTTCTATTGTAGTAAGAGACCCTCAGAAGGAACGGCAGGACTTCATGCAGGGACTCTCTAAAACTCTTGTGTCTCTGCAACCCCCTCAAGAGTTTTCAAGTGCCCTCTGCTGTTGGGACCCCTTTTTTCTCTTTTCTTTTAAAGAGGCATGGGGATTCTTCAGAAAATGAGGGCCTGGATTCTGATGAATCTCTTGTCTAATCTTCTGAGATTCATTCTGCCTTGGCTGTGGCTTCAGATGAAGAGAATCATCTTTCTCCTGTTTTCCTAGCAGAACTTTCTTTTGTAGGTACTATAGTCAAAATGATGCAACATTTCCAGTGGTAGGGTTATAAAATGTCTGATGTTCAGCAGAGTTATTATGCTTTACTTCAGATATAAAGAAAGCAACAAAGCACAGTACAACCACCACGGCATGCAGCATAAAAATTCAAGGACACTAAGTAAGACTGTACTTAATAAAAAATCAGGATAAGTGCTTTCACATAAAAATGCTTCATCAGATCTTCAGAGACACAGAAGATTTTCTAGTATGTTTTGATGAATGTACTCGTGGACTGGACTTGAATGATGGGACTTATATACTAGTAACATTAGATATTAATACGCTATTTACAATTATACCAAATTTGTTTGGGGTTGACTCAATTAGAAGTTTTTTAAATAGAGTTACTGCTTTAACACATCAGTGGATTGAGCTTATTTGTGCTTTACTTGATCTAATATTGAAATACAATGTGTTTATATTTGATGGTACTTATTATTTGCAAGCACAGGGTGTTGCCATGGGCACACCCTGTGCCAATAGTTATGCAAATTTAGTACTAGTGGATTGGGAGTCCAATGTGATTTTTTCCTGAACATTTTTATAGATCACATTTGATTTTATATACGTGCTTTGTAGATGATATTTTTATTTTGTGGAGGGGTACAGATGTTTTGTTACAGGATTTTGTCAACTATTTAGAGGGCAGTAGTACATGCTTTAGATTTTCTATGCATACTACTAAATCCAGCATAGATTTTCTTGACAACCATTTCCATTAATGTCACTGGAAGGGTTGATTCTTTAATGTATAGGAAGGAATGCAGGAAGAATAACTTGCTTGATAGGACAAGTATGCACCCCAAGAGGGTTTTTGGAAATGTTATGAAAGGGCAATTCCTGTGTACGTCTAGGTTGCACACACAGGATTGTTCTGCACAGGCCAGGGATAGATTGGTGAATGAACTATCAGATGGGATATTGTAAAAGGGAAATAGCGCAGAGAGTAGAGGAGGTGGATAGTTTAAGGGATACAGTGGGTATCCCCTTTTTGAATAGGGACGCGACGTCATTGTGTCCTAAGGTGAATAACAGACCCACATCTAGTTTTTGTTTGAAATACATTACTAATATTAATTTAGTTTGTGATATTGTCAAACAGAATTGGGCTATACTGCATTCTGATGACACCATCTCCAAGGTGGTAGGTGATGCACCTAGATTTGTTTACAAAAATAATCTGACTCTGAAAAGGGAACTATGTTATAGACCATTTAGGAAATCCTATAGTTCATCCCTGAGGTTTGGGATGTTTCAATGTAGGACTTGCACAGCCTGTAAATTTATGTCCTGAACTAATACATTTGTACATCCTATAACTGGTAAAGACTATGTTTTTAGGGTGCATGCTGACTGTAGGACAGATAATTTAGTGTACCTTGTGACTTGTAATGACTGTGAGTCATACTATGTGGGTAAAACTAATCAGAAATTGAAGGATCATGTCCTGAAGCATGTAGGGGATGTAAGGAGAACGAGTTGTTTAAGTGCCCTTTTTAAACATGTTAAAGATCATAGTGGACATTCTTTTAAGTTCACTGTGATAGAGGTAATACCAGAGTCTGCCAGAGGTGGGGACATAGTCAACAGAACAGAATGTGTGGAGATGAGTTGGATTGTCACATTACAGGCGCATAGGACACCAGGCTTAAATTACAATGTTCCTTTAAAGCCAGCATTCAAATTGAGGCCATTACTTCACTAATTGGCCAAGCTGTTTGATAGGGTAATTTCTTTCTGAATGTGTTTTTTAAATGTACTTGTTGGTTTGTGTATACTGAGGATCTGATGAAGCATTTTTATGTGAAAGCGCTTATCCTGATTTTTATTAAATACAGTCTTTAGTCTCCTTGAATTTTTATGCTGCTTGCTGTGGTGGTTATACTATGCTTTGTTGCTTTCTTTATATATTTATTTGGCACAGTTAGACCTTTAGTCTTTGGTGTTGGTTTGGTTTACATATCGCTTTACTTCAGATGGAGACTCTGAAACCTTCTGCTATTCCCCTGGTGTTTGAAACCGTGTTGGATATTTTTGTGTTTTTCACACAAGTGTTCAGCTACATGGCTTCTGAATGCCTGTGACGTTTTAGTTTTGCATGTCCGCAGCTAATGAGGGTTGGCTTTATTGGCCTGAATGTAGCCATAAAGACTTAAAAAGTAAAAAGTCATGGGCATTCAGAAGCCATGTAGCTCAAACACTTGATGTCCTTAAGGGGTCATTTGCATGTATCCTATGGGCTCCCATTAATGGAGGATTATGGTATCACATAATGAAAACTCTAGCTTATCCGGGTTTTTCTTACAGTTTTCTAAACTTGGGTATGTCTTGCATGAAATGCCTGGTTCTAACAGTAAGTCCCTGGTCTTTTCCTTGCTTTGTTGTACTTCTCAGGTAGGTGGGCACTCTGCCAAGTGCAGCTGTGATACTACTGATGATTTTTTCAGGGTGGCTATGTCTTGGTCAGTATTTCAAAGATATTCTTGATTTAGGCTCCTGTCCATTTATGAGGATGTTACAGCCAATCTGTTGGATTCCCCTTTGGACACTTAGAATTTGTTTGGGTCTGCGGATGCAGACTTATTTAAAGTTTTACAGGACATCAGTCAGATGATGTAAGATCTAAAACACAGTTTCCTTACCCCTTTCCCTAAGATCAGATGAATTATCCTTCTAAAGCTGGTTCTTTTGTTAGGAGGCCACAAAAGCAGCCACAAAAGGATAACTTTCTTCTATGGGTAGGTTTCATTGAGAAAACATGATAAGATTCTAAAAGTCAAAAGCCATCTTTTCCTGACAAACCTGTTTCCTTGTGACCATCTTTGTTCTCTTTCCCTTGGCCAGATTCTTTTTTCTCAGACTGTCCCTGTTCTTTCCAGTTTGGCAACAGATCTCAATGGACTAGTGGGTTCTCTCCATTATCAAAGAGGATTACAGAATGTCAGGAAACTCCCTGCCCCTTCAAACCAGTTTTCTCTGTTTCCTGCAGTCATTCAGGATCTATTAAATCAGGGCTGTATTCAGCCCATTCTTCCCTGTCAAGAGGCTAAAGGCGTCTATTTTTGGATGTTCCTAGTCCCCAAGAAAGAGGGTTTCTGGAGACTAGTCTTGAATCTTTCCTTTCTCAACATCTTTTTACTAGTTCCCACTTTTCAGATGTTAACTCTTCAGACTTTGTTTCCTATGTTTGTTCTTCCATCCTTTTTGGTTTTCCTGAATTTGAATGATGCCTGTTTTCACATTCCTATTTGTCCTATCTTCAGGGAGTTTTTGAGATTATCTGCATATTCTTCTCGTCAGTTTTTCTGCTTTCCCTTTGTTCTTTCTATAGCTCTGAAGGTGTTTACTAATTGCCTAGCTCCTGTCATAGCATTTTGTAGTCTTCACTGTATTCAGATATTTCCTTATGTGGATGACCTTTCCCACCTCTTCTACTAAGGGACCTAGAGTTCACAATGCATCCTGTTTGCAATCTTGGGTTCATTCCAAAGTTAGACATCTCTGACACCCTTTCATGGTCAGACTTTCTTGGGTTGCAGAATTCACTCTCTGTATGACAGCTTTCCTTCCTTCCTTCCTACACACAGGGATCTATCCTGCATAGAGTTCTTTCATAGTCTTCTACAGCTGCACATGACCTCTGCAAGAGAGATTTTTAAGAGCCCCGGAGTTCATGGTATCCCCATTTCCTATTATTCCGTGTGGTAGACTCTATGTGGAGAAGTTGCATTTGTACCTCAAGGCAGTTTGGTTTCAGCATCGCCGTCTTTTAGACTTCCAGATTCCTTTCTTGCCTTATCTAAGGAAAGAATTTCATTGTTAGATTAGCCAGATTTCCCTCAATCTGGGACTGCCTTTTTGACTTTCTAATTAACCAAAAATGATGGCTGTAGCAGTGTAGAAGCAGTGTTCTTTTTTGGATTACTTTTCTACATCCACCCCACCCCCACACTCAGGAGCTATATGGAAATGCCTCAGACTTGGCTTGGAGGGCCTGTTCCGATAATGTAAGGGCTCATTGAGTTTGGTCTCCTCGACGGGTAACCAAGTCCATCAAATATGAAGGAGATGAAGGCTTTGATTTTGGCTCTTCACTGCCTACATTTTCATTGTTCTCCAGGTCCTCTCACTGTCACCATGGTAATGTGGTACATAAACAAGGGGAGACAAAATCTTATTGTCTTTGCAAACTTGCTGTGGTAGCTTGGGACTTTGCCATCAAAAACAGTTTGATTCCTCAGACAGTCTGTATTCCCACAGACAAAAACATTGCAGCAGACACATTGGGTAGATCCTCACAAATGGCTGTTACACAGGAAGGCTTTTCTGGATATTGTTCATCATTGGGATATTACTCAAATAGATCTGTTTGCCTTCCCCCAGAACAAACAATTGTGTAAGTTCTGTTTCAGGGTGTCAAGCCCACTGGCATGGAAAAAAGACATTTTTTTTGGACAAGGATGTTTCTATATGTATTTCCCCCATTCCTCTTCTGCCAAAGGTCCTGCACAAGATATTGTTGGACAGACTCAAAATCTTGCTGGTGACTCCCTTTTGGTCCAAACAGCACTAGTCTTCCCCCCTTCATCATACGTTATCTCACAGGATGGACTTGCTCATACAGGTCAATGGCTGACTCATTCACCTTCATCTTTTCACCCTGCAGTTGTTTCTTTCAGTAAAAGGGTTTTACATTTTTCTAATTATGTTTTCTGTGTTTTACAGAAGGCTAGAAAACCAGCTACTAGAAAATGTCATGTTTCTAACTGGAAAAGGTAGTGTCAGAAACAGAACCAGGACCCCTTTCTTCTGGGTATTGCTATTGTTCTTTCCTGTATGTGTGTGTTACTCAATCCTGGTATGGTCTGCTGTTCTATTAAGGCCCATTCATTAACCCTTTTTTGCTTGTCTGCCTTCAGATACACATCTTTCTTCCACATTTGAAAGTGAGCAACTTTTTAAGGTATCCTTCACATTAGGCCTCCAAGAAAGCTTATTCCTCTTTGTGACCTTGATTATGTTCTTGAAAAGCTAACTCAACCACCTTTTGAACCTGCAGTTAAATCTTCCAAAAATGTACTTGGAAGAGTGTTCTGAACTGACTTCTGCCAAGAGAGTCTCCGAACTGCATGCTGATGTAGCAGTTTGTTCCTTCTTAGTTTTTCATAATGATGGAGTTTATCTTAGGACTAATCCTTCCTTTTTATGCTAAAGGTAGTTAATGACTTATCTTTGAACCAGTCTGTCAATCTTCCATTCTTTTTTTCACCTCAGTTAAGTAGAAAGAATTATTCATTCTTTGGATTGACATAGGCAGTTCAAATTTTACCTTCACTAGACTAGGGACTTTAGAAAATTGGAGCAACTTTGGTTCTTTTCATGATAAAAAAGTTTAGTTTGCCGGTCTCCAAGCAAAATAATTCTTTGATATCCAAGTACATTTCTTTTTGTTAGTCATATAGGGACTGTTTACTTCCTCCATTAGAATCCATTCTACCAGGTCAGTAGCCTCCTCTGGTGATTTTTTCAAGGGCTTAGATACCAAGTCAGCTCTAGAAGCAGCAACTAGGTCTTTTTGCAGTTTTACTAAACAGTACAAGTTAAATGTGTTTTCTAGGACCAGATCAGGTTTTCCAGGTCCATCTTCCAAGGCATTATGGACTGTTCCTCAGTTCCTTCTTCCTCTGCCCCCTCTCTTCTGTAGCTCCCTTTTATAAGGAATACTAAAATATTGATCTTGGAAGGAGATAGTACAGTTGTATAAGAACTTAGCATAGCAGTAGATCTCTTGCTGATCACTGTTACAGTATTCCCTTCCTCCCTCCTTCCCTCTTTTTTGTTCTGGCTGCTGGGCATCCTTTGTTTTCTCATTTCTCTTGATGGGCATTTACATGTGTATGTAGTCTACTTCTGTTCCTTTTATTCTCCTGAGACAAGTAAGTTCTGGGATTTTAGCATATTTACGCCCCCTTATGTACTTCAAGCCATCAGGCTTGGGTCATGCATCAAACGTATGATGCTTAGAAGGGCCCAGGCTGTGGTATGCTGGCTGGATGTACAGCTACTCCTGGCAGGATATCCCTACTGTAAGGAATACTCTGACACTGATCAGTAGGCCACCTACTGTTGTGGTAAGTTCTTACACAACTGTAAATGTTGTGTAGTCCAATCTCACCTTCATTTTTACGTATGGGTTCGGAGCTGATCCTCTGCTCCGACTCGGCCGATTTATAAGCTCGAAGACTTCTGGTTGGCTCACAACACCAGTTTACATTTCGGGCAATAAATCAAGTTAGGAATGAGGGCAGAGGGGGGCCAGATTCATTGATTTTAGAGAAAAATGAACTTGTGGCAATTGAGGCTGGACGCTTGCCATTACCCAGGGATAAATGAACTAAGTTCCGTTATGTGCATCTTAAAACTAAGAAGCTTAAGCCGGTAGTAAAAACAATTTTCTTTTTATTTCCATTAATATTTTTTTATACTGCTTGGATACATACAAACACATGCTTTAAAATATATTTTGTACAGAGGTATATAAACATACGCTTCACAATACAATATTTTTAAAGAAAATATTTTTTTGTAAACATTTTTTAGAAATGTTTTTATTTATTCATTAGGTAGGCTTATGTATGCAACTAATGTTCCTTGATGTTTACAATATAGTAGAACTGTTTGTTTTATTTGAAGGGAGGTGGAGTTTGCTTTCTAAGCAAGAAATGGACAGCCACTCATATTACTGTTTTTAAACATGTGATAGGAAGGAGGGGAATTTAAACCCCAGTGTTTTAAAATGTTTTTATCTGAAGAAGTTGTTTTTTTGTAAACAAAGAAAAGCATTGTTAAAGCTTAATAAAATTGTTTCCTGCATCTGTGTGGAAAGAGGTCGTGTTTGGGGCGATTTGGCTCCAACCCAGTTGGTTCCAGAGCCTATGAAACCTGTTATACCCTCGATTGTTATTCCTCCAAGCCAAGCTGGTTTGTTGGAGGGCTTGGTGCCATTGTTGGAACCCTCGGCTCCAGCTCCACTTGCGGTTGCTTTGGAGCCAAGCTCTGCTCCGACACTTTCGGTGTCATCTGTTGTGTCCAGGGGCTGAAGCTCTCCGGTCGGCGCCGACAGGGAAGGTTGGAATCGGTCTTCTTCGGTTCCGAGTCTCCCTTTCGGCGCTTCGGCTAGGGTAAGTTCGGACCCTGCGTCTATCTCTGAGCCAATAGCTCTGGCACCGATGGCATCTTCGGTCTCTTCAGAGCAGGAGACGTCCTCTGAGCTGGAGAGATCGGCATTCGAGATGATGAGGAGCGTACTATCCAAGTCACCAGTTGCCACCAAAGGTACCAGCACTCTCCCCCCTAGGGCACCCACTTCGGTCTCAGCCCCAACTCTCTCCGGAGATAGGAGAGACCTTCAGCCTCAGGAGCCACCGGCTAGTGGCCCCGACTCTTCCTTGACCTCCTCAGAATGCCCTTCTGAGGAGCCCCCAGGAAGAAGACATGCAAGAGGAAGCATGTTGACTCCCAGGATGAGTCTTTGACATCTGGCACTGACCTTGGAGAGTCAGAAGGGTCTCCCAAGTCATCCTCTGATGTCTCCTTCATGGATATCCTGGAGATCCTTAAGCAGGTGCAGCTGGCCCACTGTTAACCCTTCTGATGAGTAGTCGGTGTGCCTGAAGGCTTTCGGGTCTCAACCTTCTGCCTCTTGGGTGTCTCCACCTTTTGACAAACTGATGGATTTAGTTAATCAAAAGGTGTGGGATACTCCCGATGCCATGGAGCCAGCTCCTAGGAGACTCAAAAAGTTTCTTTCTTCCCCTCCAGATAAAGAATTTTTGTCCAAAGGTGTCCCCTTAGATGCCATAGTGTTGGTGGCGGCCACTAAGAAGGAGCTTGCTGAGAATACTTCTGTCCATCCGCCGAATAAGGAGTCTCGACAGATGGATAGGTATGGGAAACATGTCTTCAGTTCAGCGGCTTTTACTCTTCGATTGTTGAACTATCTCACTCACGTCACAAGATTGCAGAGAGATCTCCCTAAGGAGTTTGGGAGATTCTATACAGGGTACATGTACTGAGGGAGTCCCTGACAAGATTTCTGCTCAGTTGTCCACCCTAAATTCTATAGTTAATTCCTCCATGCGGCTTATTTCTTAGCCGGCTGATGGAGAAAGTAGAGCAGCAGATTCAGGAGTTGCCCTAAGACGTCACTCCTGGATGCGCTTGTGTAATTTTGCGGAACTGTTCAAGTCCACTTTCACCAACACCCCTTTTAATGGTTTCTCATTGTTTGGATCTAAGGTGAAGGACACACTCACTCGGTGTAAGCAAGAGGGAAAGATGCTCTCTGCCGTGGGGGTACGTTTTACTGCTCCCTCTGGACCATACTCTAAAGGTCAAAGGGGCAGTAAAATGTGGTTCAAGAAGTCCCAGAGGGTCTTTCTGGACACACAGGGTGAACCCTCCTTCAGAGGCAGAGGAGGAGGAGGAAATGGGAGACTCCACCCTAGAGGCAAGGGCAGTCTGCAATACCAACAAGGTCGTGATTCCTTTCGGGGACGGCCTTATCAGCGTTCCTGATATAGGGCCCGACTGCTTTTCTCTGGGGCCGGTCGGGGGTCTCATTTCTTTGTATCCAGAAGCCTGGCTAAGTATAACCCAAGACAAGTGGGTACAAAGATTTGTTACCAGAAGCTATATCATACCCTTTTCCCTTCCACGGTTTGTTCCCAAGAAGATCCCAGATGTACCACCCAATCTCAAGGATCAGGCAACTGTGGAGATCAACAAGTTGCTCTTAAAAAGAGTCATCCAATCCGTCCCAGCAGACCAGATAGGATCCGGAACTTACTCCAGGTTCTTTTTAGTCCCAAAACGAACAGGAGACTGGAGGCCAGTATTGGACCTCAGCAGATTAAACAAATCCGTGAGTTAGGACAAGTTTTGGATGATAACACTGCAGTCGATACTTCCTTCGTTAGGGAAAGACTATTGGATGTGCTCAGTAGATCTCCAGGATGCCTACTACCATATAAAAATGGACAGGGCGTCCAGGAGCCATCTACGCTTCCGGCTGGGAGCCAGTCACTATCAGTTTCATGCTCTGCCCTTTGGTCTCACCACAGCCCCCAGGGTGTTCACCAAATGCATGGCAGTAGCGACAGCTCACCTGAGACGTCAAGGATTCCAGGTGTTTCCATACTTGGACGACTGGCTCCTGACCGCCCCCCCAACCAGGCATCTACTTCTCCAAAACAGGGACGCCACTATTCAACTTTGTGCTCAATTAGGAATCTCCATAAATTAGGAAAAATCTGCGTTATTGCTCTCTCAATCTGTGATTTTTATAGGGACAGAGGGAGACACAGTGAACATGGCAGCTTGTCTCCCCGCCGAAAGGGCACAAAATTAATCATTCAAATTCAACGCTTTATCCCGTTGCGGAAGGTCAAAGCAAAGTGGGTTCTTCAGCTCCTCGGGGCTATGGCAGCCACCATCCTATTAGTACCATTAGCCAGGTTGCACATGAGAGTTCTCCAGTGGCTTCTGTTTTCCCAATGATCCTTCCAATATCTTCTGCTGAATCACCCTATTCTGCTGACGGAATCATGCAAGGAGGACCTCCTTTGGTGTTTAGCACCCAACCAGTTGACAACTGGTGCCCCCTTTGTTCCTGCCCAACTCATTGCCACTGTGACCACAGATGCCTCCCAGATCGGGTGGGGGGGCATTATCTTGGCAGAACTGTCCAAGGCACATGGCAAGAACACAAGGCTCACCTACATATCAATGTTCTGAAGATGAGGGTGGAGCTCCTGGCGTTGCAAGCACTTCAAGACCTTCTTCCTCTAGGGACTATTGCGATACAAACAGACAACATGTCGTTAGTTTGGTATATCAACAAACAGGGTGGTACCAGATCTTACCCACTCTGTCGAGAGGCCATGCGAATTTGGGAATGGGTGATTTCTTCCCAGTGCTTTTTGGTAGCAACGCACATTCCAGGGACGACCAACGTGATAGCCGACAAGCTCAGCTAGGCGATCCTACTGCCTCAGGAGTGGTCTCTGAAACACGAAACAGCGTAACAGATTTTCTGCAAATGGGGACAGCCTTGCTGTGACCTTTTTGCCAGTCCAGTCAATGTCAAATGCAGCAGCTATTTTTCCCTCATTCCCCCTCCGGGGGAGACGCCCAGAGATGCTCTAGCTCACGATTGGCCCCTGGGTCTTCTGTATGCTTTTCCTCCATTTCCTCTCATTTCCAAAGTGATTCAGAAAGCCAGATGGCTGGGATGCAAGTTAATCCTCATTGCTCCATACTGGCCTCGTCAGGTTTGGTTCCCCTTCCTCGAGCCTCTTCTCCTGGACGATCCTTGTATTCTGGACCCAGCTCCAGATCTGTTGACTCACATGTCAGGTTCGCTACATCCCTCAATCCACACCCTCAAATTGACAGCGTGGCTGCCCCAGTTCCATCCCTAGTCAGGCTTCATGACATGTCTTCCTCAGTGTCACATATCCTTATGTCCTCCCATAAACCTTCAACTAGGAGACTATATGGCAGTAAATGGAAAAGATTTTCTATTTGGGGACACAAAATGAATGTAGATCCCTACACTGCTTCTATCCCTGTAATTTTAGAATTTCTCTCCGAGCTTTTTCAGCAAGGATCTGCAACTGCCACTATCAGAGTTCAATTGGCGACTATTTCTCATTTCCATTTAGGATTTCCAGACACCAATTTAATGTCTTATAAGCTATGCAAGACCTTTTTGAAAGGAGCCACTCTGTTGAGGCCACCTCTCCAAGAACCTGTGGCTTCTTGGGATTTAAATTTTGCATGTCCAAACTGACATCTTCCTCGTTTGAACCTTTGCAATCATCCTCATTGAAATTTTTGTCTTGGAAGACTTTGTTTTTGGTGGCTATCACATCAGCTAGACGGGTATCAGAGTTACAAGCCTTATCTGTTAAGCCACCTTATTTGATCTTTCATAAAGACAGGGTCTCACTCTCACTGTGTACTAACCCCTCCTTTGTCCCCAAAGTTTGTTCTCACGCCACCTTAAATCAATCCATAGACCTCCCAGTTTTCTTCCCTAATCACTGTAATGCAGCTGAATATCGGTTTAATCAGCTAGACATTCATAGACAGCTACGTTTTTATTTGCATCGGACCAAGGAGTTTAGGAAATCAGATCAGGCTTACCAGTTTTTAAACTGACACTATCGAATTGGATTTCCAGTTGCATAGCCTTTGTCTACAATTCAGAGGGCAGACCTTTACCCTTCAAGATCAAGGCTCATTCTACCAGGTCTCTGTCTACCTTTGCAGCCTTTCAGGCCAGGGTACCACTTGATAATATTTGTGCAGCAGCTACGTGGGCTACACCTCACACTTTTATTTCATATTACAAATTGGATTTAGCTTCCAGGGCTAGAGCATCCTGTGGCTCAATGGTGCTCAGGAGTATTTTCCAGTGAGCCACCCAAGAATAAGGTGCTAGGGACGCTGTCCCATATGTAAAAATGAACGTGAGACTGGACACACACATAAAGAAGTTATGTACTCAAAACGTTCCATGTTGGTAGTCCATCTCACGCTTCATTTTTACCAACCCACCCTCCTGCCCCCATCCTGGAAGAATCTGGAGGTACTAATTTTTTGGTTATCTTTGGTTGGAAACCCTTTAGTATTGGTTTGTCTGTTATGGTTATTTCTTCTAGTAAGCAGCAAACAAGATCTGGGGTTTGTACTGGTGCTCCATGGGATACCTGCTTAGCCACGAGCCAACCAGAAATCTTTGAGCTTATAAATTGGCCAAGTCAGAGCAGAGGATCGGCTCCAAACCCATATATAAAAATGAAGGGTGAGATGGACTACCAAGATGGAATATTATGGTGAGTACATAACTTCTTTTTTTCAATGGTAGTTATATTGATTTGTCAACTGCCTAGTTAAACTACCTGGTGAAGTGTCCTTGAGCAAGCATGGCTTCTTTCCTTTGTGCCAAGCATGTATCTCTTTCTGCTTCACTAGAACAAATGCAGGAAACTAGCCAGAACATTTCACTGTCTTCTACAGGTATTTTAAACCACTTCATATTTTCAGTTTCACTCAATAGCTTGAGCGATTTATTCATTAGTATAACTAAATATTGATATATACCTGCCGTATCAAACAGGCATAACGTAGCAGCATAAGCATGTAAAAACAGATTTCTAGATGTCTGTAAATACAAAAGCACATGGAATGTTGGAAACAATGTGAATCACTTCATAAGCTAGTGATGAGTCAGGTGAAATGTCTGCCTTCATGCTAAACAAAGGTAGAGTGTACTGTATCTCAGGTATATTATTTTGTTCTAGTTTTGCTCCTCCTTGCTGTCTTGGATCTCTTCTCATGTTTAAAATCTCCTTTTGACTTAGTCAGTTGGAGCTGAAGTCTGTGCTTCTTCAGGTTTCCTTCATCTCATTCATACAGTCCCTCTTGAAATTATCCTTCATTAGTACAATCTGCCATTTTCTGCCACTTAGTTTCCATTCTCAAGTATGGTAACTTAGATTGTAGAAGAAACGTGCAAGCACACATGAGTTTCGGTAGGAGGATGCCTTAAAAGTGAATATATATATATACATATATATATATATATATATATATATATATATATATATATATATTATATACCAGTTCATTTATTGCCAGTATCTGAAATGGCCCATACTAGATTTTTCCCCTTTGTGACAATGTAGTAATGACCCCATTAGGTACACGCAGATTCATATAATAGATGCAGTGGTGCTGGATATATTGCATTACAACTTGTTTGCATGATCACAGACATGTTGACAGGCAGTAATAAACAATAACTTGTCATACAAGAGTTTCTTTTTTTAACAAAGTAAAACTCATTCAGCACTGGTGATTTTTTCATAATTGTCCAGGAAGATTATTTAAGTCATTCCTTTGAGTGAGCTGAAACTGAAATCAGTCCATGTTCTAGCCCAGTAAACAAGCATAATTAAAATAAAAATAAATAAATAAAACTATGTGCTTCAAAAACTTAATGAGGGAGAAGTCACTGGTGTGCTCTTTATTGTGAACTTCACATTCAGAAATTAAGTATGCAAGGTATTAGTGACCCAACGTGTAGATGTTTCTTCAGCTGTGTACAGCACCTGACACAAAAAGTAAAATAGATATTTTATATTTTTATGTACTCCTCGAAAAAGAGTATTTTAAGGATCCATTACAAAGTTTTACTTATGTCAGTGAGCTATGGGACCCCTTTGGTAGCTGAATTTGTACAGTATGTCTAATCCAAATATCCCATCTGGAACTATGAAAAAGACATGACCATCCTTTGCTGAACTGCTTGAAGTAAAACAAGCTTAATAATTAGATGTTCTTTATCGTCAGTGTTGCAGTACTAAGCTTTGGGAATGTCTTGCTCTGCAGAAGCCAGCAATCAGCCCGATTTCCAGAGTCTTAGCATCATCCCAAGTCGACAGGTGTTCAGTGACCAACGTTCAGACATCGAGGTATAAGGGCATCTGGAAATCATCTTCATTTCTTTCTAGCTGTGCAGTCCAGTGTGCTTCACGTGTGTTTTATATGTTCACAGTCTGTTGGCTGGCTCATATTTCCAAAGGTCCTCTACTTTCAAACAGATTAAGTACCTTGTTGGGGAAATTTCTTTTCTAATTAATGTTCAAAAACGTTAATGAATGTCCTGTGGGAAACAAATCCTGCATAAAGATTTTCACCCATTTTGTTTGGGGCATCAGTATGACATCTCTTACTACTTTGATTGTCCTAAACTTCATGTAAAAACCCTTAAGGTAAACATTGGGCTGAGGTTCTCACAGCTCATATGGAGTCCTCTTTGTCTTCTTTGGTAGTATTGCAACCAGTGTCTTCTGCAGGTCCTACTACCACTCCGACGGCTGCTGGTGTGATCCTGAAAAAGCAAAAAGATAAGCCTAGGGATCCGGAGGCAGCAGAAAAAGACACTGTGTCCACCCTCTAAGCTGATTGAAGACCTTGGTGAGGTGGCTTTGCAGCCCCTGGGACTGGCAACTGCTTTGTAGGAATACCACTGGCATAACCACTCAGGAGACTGCCATGGTCCCAGGTCTACCTACAACTTTCGCCACTGCTCACGTCATTCTGGTATGATGCC
Source organism: Protopterus annectens (assembly GCF_019279795.1). Lineage (NCBI taxonomy): Eukaryota > Metazoa > Chordata > Ceratodontiformes > Protopteridae > Protopterus > Protopterus annectens. The sequence goes on from NC_056742.1 coordinate 392,480,242, forward strand.
ACTATGCAGGCCTCCACTTCTGATATCCAAGAAGTTGTTCCATAAGGACACCTTATGTCTTCCCAAACATCTGATGCTCCTACCGAGATTGTGATTGTATGATCACATCCCTCATGTCATTCCTGTTAAATGATCTTTCAGACTGAAATGCACTCCCAACTTGGCCTCACCTTAGGTCCCAGCTTCTCAGACTGAAATGCACTCCCAACTTGGCCTCACCTCAGGTCCCAGCTTCTCAGACTGAATTACAGGACCAAGTTGAGATAGCACAGAAATTCATGGATTTCATTAAATCCAGAGAACCCTCAAACTTGCATCTTCTCCAACTCCAACTAAAAGGACCAGAGAAGTAGCCTTCCAAGAGGAGGAAGACTCCTCATCTTCTGAAGATGAGTAATAGCTCTCTTATTCGGTTCATATACAACCCCAAATCTACACTCACTCTGACTTGGATGATGCTGTTTCCTCAGTTTCCCCAGCCAAAGACCTTTCCTTTGGATGTACGTTATACTAAATGAAAGAATCTTTTAACTGGTAAAGTAAGCAGTTCTTCCTGACGTAGACACATTACAGGGAACTATTAAGCTTACCTCCTCCTAGACCATTGGCTGTTTCCCAGTATACATTGTACTAGATGGTGTGTTTGAGGACATAGCCCTACACTCTGACTCTCTACCACCTAAGCCTAGGAAACCAGACAGATTTTTACAGTGCATCTTCCTTTCACAAACATGTCTGCAAAAATCCCAAAGGTGATCTCTCTCTCTGGTCTCTACTGAATCTACTAATTGGGATCTCAAAGGACTATCTTGGCATCCTTTACCAACTGACAGGGAGAACAGACTACTGGATAGATTTAGCAAGAAAACTTGTACCGCTGCAACCCTAATCTGTGACAGCTCTAAATTGTCACTTCCATATGATAAAATACTGGGAATCACTCCAAGATAAAATGATAGCAAAATGTGATTCCATGTCAAATAGAACCTTGTACAAGTAGGTGTAGGACATTGTAGAGAAGCTCTACAGGCAGCCATACACTCTTTAAAATATGGTTATGACACCTTAGTTGCTTCTTGCAGAGCAGCTGCCACAGGATTAGTTATCCACAGACATACATGTCTCAGAACTCAGCCACTGCCAGAGCAAGTAAAAGCAGAGTTATTGGATGCCCCAGCCGACAAAGCCAACTGAACAAATCTTTGAGAAAGCAGACAAAAAAGGAGACAACTTAAAAATGTCTGGGAATTCTACTTGTCTCCAATACTAAGGTACCGTGGAAACTACCCTTCTAAACCTTGGCCCTTCCCACCTAGATAAGACAATGAGCAAGCTCCAGTGGAAAAAAACAAACAATCCAGAAGATGGCAACCAGTGCAGCCACAGAGATCAGGTGCCAAAGAGCACACCCAACACACAAAACAGCTGTGACTACATGCTACCCCTCCTTCCCTCCTCTGAACCCCTGGCAAGCAGCCTTTTCCTCTTCTTAAGCCAGTTTTGTGCTCTGCCATTTGCTCTCTGTTGCCCCAAGAGTTTTTATGAAATGCTTCATACCCCAGATAGCTCATTGCAGAGTGCTGAAGGGTGTATATCTATCCCTACCTAGATGAATGTCTGATCCAAAGAATATCCACCTCAGAGATCCTGGATGCCCTGCAGACCGCATGTAAATCCTTGTCTTTCACACATCCCTGGCACAAGACCCAATTTTCACAGCATTGAAGATTACTTAACTAAAGATTAAGTGTCCCTAAATGTGGTGGAGATCGGGTTTCACAATGGAGACTTAAAAGGGACAGTGCCAGTTGGCAAAAAATTGGGGCAGAAGGTAAAACAGGTTTTAAAATCAGTTAAGAGCTTCACTTTGATGAATTTAGAGTGGTGGAATGAGTTTCCCAATAGCTTTTAAAGCTGTTAGTTATTTAGGAGTACTCCACTTCTGCCTGCTGTCTGACAGATAATAAGACTTAGATAAGAGAACATCATCATAAGG
>NC_056742.1:392484737-392627237 GCF_019279795.1 Protopterus annectens
TTCACGCAGAAAGTCAGAAAATGCATCACAAAACTTCTAGATCCTTAAAGCTTCTAGGAGCCTGGTGACTTCCACACTTAATGCTGTATAAGTGGATTTTCTCAAAAATGTTTTTTTTTATTTTTCAAATACATTTGAATGAATTCCGTATTTTTATTCATAACATCTTAATTAACTATGTACACTATTTACATTAGCCTAACTGTAACAGATCTTAATGTATACAGTTAGTTTATAAATATGTCCAATCCATTATCAGAATGTCTGATCAATTATTGTATAGTGTCAATCAATGATAAGACTTTTCCCCAAGGGTTGTTGATAAATGGTTCTTTAATTTTAATTTCCAATAATGCTGTGGTCTTCAGTAGGCTGTAGAAGTCTTCCAAAGTTTATATTGTATTTGTATTCCATCTTCTTGTTATACACTTCCTTGAAATTGCAAGTATAGTCCATACTAGATACATGTTTGACCTATTCAAATGAGGACCTTCATTCACATTTAATATAATACAAGAGCTTTAGTTAAATAACATGATTCATTAAATAAAGCTTGTAGAAAGTTATTAATACCAGTCCAAAATAGCTTATTTTTAACACAATCAAAGAAAATGTGGTTCCAGTCTGCATTGTTTACTTGCTCACATCTCCAACATATTCCCTTTGTGGAAGAACTAATTTTACTGATTCTGTCTGGGGTTAAGAATGCTCTGCGCAAGCATTTCCAATCAAAAATTTCCAGTATTGTGTAAAGGATGTATATTTTATTGATAATAAGATATTTGTTATAATATCTTCAGTTAACTTTATTGAGTGTCCTTTTGTTTTATATTTTCAATATGAGGTTTTGGGGGTTTTTTTATACTTCATCAATATTTTGTAAAATTTTGAAATACTGTTTCCCATGTCAAAGTCATTATATATGATTTCATATATGTATTTCGTAAATTTAGGTATTTCTTTAAATGAAGAATTGTCAATTATTCTACTTAAATCTTGCGAACGTGACAGAATACTCTTAAAGTTAGCCAGTCCTGTTGTGGAATTTTGTATGTTGTTTTTATTACTTGCATATCTAAAACTTTTTTAGTTCTTTGATATATTGGAGCCAACAAACAAATCATTTCTGTTCCCAGGAATTAATAATTTCTCTATATATTTTATGTGGAAAGTTCTTTGTGACTATAAATGGTGTTAAAAGATCAAACCAGATTTTTAAATCTGTATATTTACATTAATAATTTTCCTAAATGAGTCAATGTAATAATTAATCATGCTAGTTTTAGTAGGTTTAGTTATGTTATATTGCATACTAATACATATGTGCCATGGGAAATTGTTTTTAATCTGTTTGACATTTTTTTTGTAAATCAAATTCATTTCTTGATATTACAGTTAGTAATTCTTTCCGATTTGCAGAGTAATTTGGACTTATCCAATCTGAGATTGTTTTAGATATTGATGCTTTTATATATGTTTCTATAGCAGAAAAGTTTAATCCTCCCTGTTTCCATGGTCTGATATGATGTATTAAAGCTATTCTGTTTCTTTTGGGAAACCATAAAAAATTTATTAGGCATGAATTTAATTCTTTAACTATATTCCTTTCTGGTAACGGTTGTATTGACAAGGCTATATATAGGATCTAGGGCAATAAAACCATTTTTATTAACTGTAGTCTATCGTCAATTTTTAATATTTTGTTCCATTTTTCCACAGATATTTTAATTGTGTTGATGATATTATTGTAGTTTTTAAGACTAATTCATTGTTATCCTTGCATAAGTAAATTCCTAGATATTTTAAGGTAGATTCTTGTTTCCCTATGATATGATCCCCCTTAGCCTGCAGTTCTTTTTTTATTTAAAAATAAAAATAAAAATGTTGATTTTGATTTATTGAAGTGGAGTCCTAAAGTCATGTGAAATTTGCCAATTAATATATCTAATTCTTCTAATTTTTCTCTTATATTAGATAATGTAAGTAATATGTCATCAGCAAATAGCATTACTTTAGAATTGTTTTCTTCATAAACATCTAATCCTTTGGTTTTTATATTGTTAGGAACTGAATCTGCCAATATTTCAATAGCCATAGCAAATAGAATCAGTGACATGGGATATCCTTGTTTAGTGCCTTTTGTTATATGTATAGATTCAGAGGTAAAAGGACCTAATTTGACATGCGCTAAATTATTTGTATATATATTCTTTAGGAGATGAACAAAGGATGCAGGAAATTTGAACAGCATTAGGATTTTGAATAAATAGTCCCAATTTAGGGAATCAAAGGCGTTCTGTATATCTAAGCCAATTATGAGTGTTTCTTTATTTTCTTTATTAACATAATCTATAAGTGAATTTATCCTTTTAATATTGTTATGTGTGTGTGCGTGTATGCTATATAAATCCAGTTTGATCATTATTTATTGTTTTGGATAGTGGTATTTTCATTCTGTAGGTTAATATTGTCATAAATATCCTATAGTCATTTTTAATAATGATATAGGTCTATATGAGCTACAGAGGTTTGGGGATTTGTTTTCCTTTAGGATTGGTGTCATTAAGGAATATCTCCAAGAGGGTGGTATTAAAGCTTGTGACTGAATTTCTAATAGAGTTTTATGGAAGAGGGATATCTTTGAAAGAAAAACTTTACATATTTCCATAATTATAACATCTATACCTGGAGCTTTATTATTTTTACCCTCCTTTATTGTATCTGTAATTTCCTTGTAGGATATAGGTGCTTGCATATCTAGTTTTAATTTTTCTGGCATTTTTTTATATTGGAACTTTTTTCATCTAGATTTAATTGATCGATATGTATATTTTCTTTTTGGAAATGTTCCATATAATGATTTCTATAGGCATCAAGAATTTCACCTATATCCGAGACATTTTTCCCTTTCTTTTCATGGAAGATACTTTTAATGTTATTAGCTTTTGGTTGTATTTTGATTCTTGTGGATAAATTTTGTTGTATTTGTTGTTTAACACTTCTATTTTCTTTTTCATCTCCAAACTATTTTGATTTTTTTCAGCTTTTACTGACAAAAGTTTGGATTGTAGATTATTAATTCAGAATCCCATTCTCTAATTTTTTTATGCCAAGTTAGGGTTTTACCATATATGTAAGCTTTTAATGAGTCCCATGTCATTATTTTATTTATCTCTGTGGTGTAATTAATATCTAAGAAGAACTGTAATTCAGATAATAACCAGGGTTTGAACTCTCTAATTTAAGTTATATATGCTGGACTTCTGGAGTTAAAGATTAATGGTTTGTACCCATTTTGAAGTTTTAGTATCAATGAAGTGTGGTCTGAAAAGGGGCAGGGAATGATTGAGAAATTAATGATTTTAGAGTTTAAGTCACGGACAGCAAATATTTTATCTATTCTAGCTTTGGTATCAAATCTTTGATCTTGATGGGAAAACAACAAAGATTTATATTCTTTAAATTTGAAAGTATCTACAAGATGAAATGATTCTACCCACTTGTTTAAAGCGTTTGATACAGCAGATGTATGCAGCGGTCTTTTATTTGTAGTTTCAGAAATATCAAATATACATTTAAAATCTCCTTCTAATATTAAGTTGCCTTTATTAGTATTGGAAGTGAAATCAAAGTGTTTTTTTTTTTTTAACAGTTCCTGTTCCAATGCCTGGGAACCAGTATAGATTGGCTAGGGTCCATATTCTGTTATTATATTTAACTATTACTAATGCCCTAAGGCCTTTTTTTATCTTCATACTTTTAAATGATTTCTGGGTTAATCACGTTTGTTTTCCATAAAATTGTTACTCCTTTTGTCTTTTTCTTATAAGTGGATTGTGCCAATATCATATATTCCTTAGGATTCCATTTGTAATTCTCATTTGTTTTGAAATGAGTTTCTTAAAGGAAGACAGTTTATGCTTTGTTCTGTTTTAAATATTTCATTAGATTTGATCCCTTGCTAGGATTGTTTAAGCCATTGGTATTTCAAGATAAAGTTAAATCCATCTTAGGTTATTTAGACTGTATATGTGTTTTTTGTTTTATTGTGACTATTAAACATTTTCCTCTGATAACTATACAGTATATGTTTGAGCTTTTAAAGGAAATGATCAGTTTTATACTTTGAGTGTTTACCAATAAAGTAATGTTTTGGTCAGGCATACTAAAAATGTTTTTGTGAAATAAATTTTAAACTAATAAATGTTAACAGAACTAAAATCCGCACTAGCCATGAAATGAAAATCATTCCTAATCTGCTGGATAAACCTAAATCCATCAGATTATCACTCATATCTTGACAATCCAGAATATCTGAACTCCATAAATTGAATTATCATATGGAGAATATTTGTTATAGGAATAAGCAACATTTATATTATTTTGAACATATATAGTACTATTGTAGCTTAGGCAGAATTCTAATACAATATAAATGTCTACTTATTGTATAAGCAATTAATTTTTACATGAAAGATAGATGACAAGCAATTCAATCATAGTAAAGTAGGATGTATTGTATATAAAACCTCAGTAAAAGATTGTAGCGCACAGTTATTTAACATATTCACCCTTATTGATGAAGTCTCTCAAAACTTATGTTTGCCAGCATTTAAGTAATCACTTTGTTATAACTTACTTAAAGCATCAAGTTTGTTTTATGTGAACATTGATGAAAGTTAGTGCATTTTAGTTATCAGTGCACCCCCCATTTCCTACATATAAGGATTTTCATATCTGTCATTTCTTATAAAATGAGTGAAATTATAGGTTAAAAACAAAAAATTCACTTATTGTGATTAATGATTACAAATTCCCTTTCCATATTTATAAATTGCCATTTTATGGCATATACTGAAAGTTTTTAAATTTAAATGGCAACATTCTATTTTGTATAATCAGCAAAGGTTAAACTGAGTGATTATTGTCAATTTAATACTATTTGTTCAGAATATGATTGTTACATTCTGTAACATTCCTAGTTCAGGCTTCTATTGCTTCCCTTGAACAACTTTGTCAGTTTGATATCATGTAGGAAATATATGTTACCTTGGTAACTGCTTAAGTATTATGTATGGTTAAGATGGGTTACAAAACCACAATTCAAGTTAAAGCAATTATATGACTTGTTATGCACATTTACTTATTTAAGACAGTCATGCTTCCCCTTGATGTTCAATGTAGTGTATGTCATTTATGACAAGTTAAAACAGCAGTGTTGTTATACACAAGCCCATGTTATTAAACTGAGTGTCTATTTAATACTATTTGTTCAGAATTTGATTGTTACATTCTGTGGCATTTCAAGTTCAGGCTTCTAGTGTTTCTCTTGAACAACTTTGTCAGTTTGATATGTATAAAGCATTAGTTAGCTTGGTAACTGCTTAAGTAATATATATTCTCAAGATGGGTTACAAAAACTACAATTCAAGTTAAAGCAATTACATGACTTGTTAGGCATATTTACGTATATAAGAAAATCATCATGCTTCCCCTTGATGTTCGATGTAGTTTGTCACTTATGACAAGTTAAGACAGTTATTATACACAAGCCCGTGTTATTAAAACTTTTCTTTAAATTCAGCAGACTGCTTCATCTTCTATGACGATTATATATTTTATGTCTAGATTTACTAAAATCATACATTACATAACTATTCTGTGTTTTTTTTGTTTTGTTTTTTTTTTAGCTGTTGCTTAGTTATTTGAGAGACCACAAGCTGTAATTCTTATTTTTATTATTAGCTCCTTCCAAGCATGATTATACAGTCCATAGACTTTAAATTATGAGACCTTTCTAGTTTCTTATTTCTTATAAGTATATTTCCATCCTTACATACACACATATCAGTACTTCAAGCATGGGCAACAATGCCTATCCAGTTTTGCCAGAATACCATTCAGTAGTTCATATGGTGTGTTTCCAGACTGTTCTTAAAATATCCAACCAATATTTGTCCTGTTCCATTTTACCAGCCTGTTCCATGCAGTGGCCACTCGGCCAGTGAGCCACTCAACACACCTTCCGTTCCCTCAGATATTTCCACAAAGGAAATATGATGACTCTCTAGCACTTCCCCAACCCCAAACACCCCTAGAATTAGCTATCCCCATATGCCCAACATGTCCGAGCTAGTTCACCTCCCAGACCACTGCAAAGGGTACTGCACAAGACCAAGTGCTCTTAGTCTTTCACAATAGCTCAGACTTCCACTCTTATGTAAGTCCTTAATGTGTTTAGAGCAAAATACATTTTAAATACAAAATTGCGCGTATTTATTTATTTATTTATTTATCAAGAATCAACTTAATGAGCTAAACAAAGTGTTGGGAGACCATCAATATGTGTACATGTGGTTTAAAATAGCCCTTTTATTATATTGTTTTTCTTTTTTTTTTTTTTTAAACCAACAACTTCATTGCCGAGAATCATCTTGGAGGCTCCTCAGAGCCTTTAAGCATTATCATCACTCTGTCTCCATTACCATAGCAACCTGGGAGTGTCTGTTTCTGTTAGTGTCTCTGTGTACTGCATACCAGAGGCTCGCGATGCACCTGAAGCAAAGCAAATTTCCTCCCTTTCTGCGAGGCAGCAGCCAGGAAAAGAACGGAGAGCAAACAGATAAAAAAAAAAAAATTCCCAGCAAGCCACCACAACAAGCGATAACACATTCTTCCAGCCTTCCCACCTCTCACTCAGCAGATGTATAAACAAACTGTTCTCTCCCAAAATATTCCAGATCACAGTTTTATCCACCCCTTTCCCCTGTATCCAGGCTAAAACACCAAATGTCTCTTCCTAATACACAAGCATCAGTAAACCTCGATCACAAGCTGCAACCCACAGCTTCCCAGAGATGAAAACGGCAACATACAACAGCTGCCAGACACAGCTGCATCCACGCACACTATATCAGGATTGATCAAACAGCACTTGTAGCTGTGATACCTGCCATAATTGATGTTAACTATATTTAGACAGAATAATGATGACATTCGTACTAAGAGCTTGCTACTATTATTTAACGATATACATGACATTTCTAAATCATACTTTAACTGAAGAAGGCATTAGTCTCCATGACAGCAATTTTTTTTCAAAACACTCTACTGTTATTGCTATTACATATGATGTTAATTTTTTACATTTGAGTCTGAACTCTGATGAATAGTACCTTGTTGAATTAGTTAACTAATTAAATTATTCTAAGTAAAATCAATGAAAAATGAACAAGATAAGTATTCATTGAGTTCAAGCAGGGGAATAGAAACGTCTATGTTTGTATTATATGTTGCTTTCTTTGGCTTGTATATAATGTAAATTGTAGCCAATCTTGACCTACCTTTGTGAAGAATTATTGGACTCTCTGAACATTCTGAATAAATCATTACTGTTTCTCAGTTGTTTAAGAAACCGTCCTTTTAAAAATAAAATAAAAACAGATGACAAGTGATGTACCATATCAGTTGATACTTTGAGAGATGTAGTTGTAAGAGTTATTTTTTTGGGACAGTTTCTTCTTTCTGGCATCAGTCCAAGGATTTGTTTCTTTTATTCTTTTAAGAGTAGGGGCCATCCATTCCATTTCTTCTGGGATAGACACTATGTTGTTGTTTTTGATGAATATATAGTAGCTTCTTCTAAGTCATTAAACGTTCTCATCTCACTGGCAAAAAGTATTTTTATCTTGGCTGGAAAGGCTAGCTGTGCTTCACTGTAGTTTTGTTTCAACAGTTTTATTATTGGCCAGACTTCTTTCCTTTGTTCTAGTATTCTGGAAGAATAATCATTGTCAAACCTTATCAGGCTTTGATTGTATTTTAAGGGTGATTTTCTCCAAGCAGATTTTAATATTGGTTCCTTGTCCAGAAATGAAAGACATGTTATAACTTTGGATCTAGGTGGAGTATTATAGCAATAACCCACGCCTGGGTGTGGGTAATACTGGATTTACCCATGGTTGGTGTGATTTGGTCATGAGGGTGAAGCCTGAGTGGCCAAACAAAGACAACCGTGGGTAAATCCAGCATTACCAACACCCAGAAGTGGGTTATTGCTATTATACAATGAAATTATTTAAGAAAAAAAATAATTACTTTTCTTAAATAATGGCATTGTATAATGCTTCCTTGCTGCCCTTCCGCAGCTGCCGGTATTCTGCGGCAGTTCTGATGTACTGCGCATGCGTATGCTTATGCAGTACATCAGAGCTGTGGGTGGAAGCAACGGAGAAAGCAAGATCTCGTTGCTTTTTACAAACTGTCTCGGCATGTTAAAGGAGTTTAACATAGCGAGACAGCTTTAAAAAAAGCAACGGAGAATCTCCCATTTAACATAGCGAGACACCTTTAAAAAAAAGCAACGGAGATAGGAAGATCTCCGTTACTTTTTTTAAAGCTGTCTCGCTATGTTAAATAGCGAGACAGTGTGTAAAAAGCAACGGAGATCTTGCATTCTCTGTTGCTGTAAAAAAAAGTCTTATACTAATGGAAAAAGTCCGGGCGACCGGACCTTTTTCCATTAGTATAACTCTTATTTACAACATGCACGCTGACCAATCAGCATGCATGTTTTGGAATATTAATGGGGGGCTGTTGTATAATTGTTGAGTTAGAAGAAGGTTTCCCATGCACCCTTTCAATTCCAAATGAAAATCCCTCTTTCAAGTATAAAAGTTCAGGAATCCAGATTAAGAATGAAATAATGTCTTCATCTTCAGTGTTTTCTGGCAGACCAAAGATCCTTATGTTGTTTCTCCTTTCCCTGTTTACGAAGTCATCTATTTTGTTTAGCAGCCATGTATTCTGTTTAAGCAGAAAATCTTTTTGGAATTCTCTCTTTGAATCTCTCTTCAATGTCATTTGAGAAGTCTCTATATTTATTTTTGTATGGTGTTGCTGTAATAGTTCCTTAAGAGTATCAGTCTGTTTTTGAGAATTTAATTTGAGGTTTTCCAAGTCATTTTAAAGCCATCCATCTTCAGAGATAGTTCCTGTAAGGTAGATGTCATCAATTGCATTTCTTATTTCAAAGCAGCATCTGGATGAGAATTTGAGTTGTTCATATTCAGTGACTCAATATATCCCCAAGTTACTTGACATGAAAATTTTTGTACATCTCCAGTAAAATTGATATTTATGTAGTTTAGTAGTTTATCTATAGATTTCTGACATTTTCACCCTCAATAAGTGAATTTTGACATGGATTTAATGGTATCCTCTGCCCTGAACTCCACTTCTTCTAAAACCTGCTCTACTCAGAGGTGTGTGTATAGAAGGTTTAGCTTGTGTGGAAGGTAAGGCATAGTTTAGTCATTATATCTTTAATTTCCCTCACAATTAAACCTCAAAAGAGTGACAGAAGGCCGCTATAGCTTATGTGGGGCCTGTAAACAGTACGTTTACCATTTCTCCAACTTCCCCACAAACTTCAGAGATTTGCTGAGAATGTTACTATAGCTTGTGTAGGAGCAACAAGCTAGAATACATTACTACTGTCATTATTTTTTACTTTCCTAACAATCAGACATCAGTTAAATGTACAGCTGGCTATCTTTTCGGGGTAGGTGAAGAAGGAATGCTGTTTATATATGTCTGACAACAGGATAAAATACTTTACTGTATTCTGTTTGTTCTTTTAGTTTCATCCCAGCTTGACATAAGATGGGTACACCAAAGGTAATTGTTTTTTGGTGGCATATATATGTATATATATATATATATATATATATATATATATATATATATATATATATATATGTATATAAAATAAGACAGGAGCCACTTGAAATATGTGACTGTGGCCATTTGTGCCTTCACTTTCTTCCCAGTTATAAAACCAGAAACACAGAAGTTGATTTTGGTGCAGTAGGGAAACATGTAGTGTTTTTAAATATTTATGAAGATACATAAATTCCGTCTTCTCAGTTTATTATGAACTATTATTTTTTTTGGCTTTGAACATTAAGCCTTGGACTTGTATCTTCCTTGAAAGAAAGAAAAATAATACTACCAAATTTCTTCCCTTAATCATGATTTTTGTTAGGCCCAGAACTGGATAAAATGCTTGAAAATGCTCTAAAATGTGCACAAATTAAATTATCTTAAAGATAGCCAGCGCATTTTTTTTCCTTAGGATTAACAAGTTATTTGTAATCAATGTTTTTCTTGATTAAGAGGGGAACAATTTATAATCTGGTGTTGCCTTTTCCATCCATTTCAACTGTTTGGGTGTATCTGATATGTCTGAATCTGATGCTGACAACTTTCAGCCTCTTTGATCCAAAACTCTGGCTCCTTCTCCACTTGTAATTCCAGTCTACCTTCAGAGTTCCACACTTCTCATTTGCTGTTTCAGGTAGACAGATGTGGTCCCGAAAGCTCAGTGATAGTCATGGTTAATTGTCGTTTTTCTACAGACAAGTGAATTCTTCAGTCATACTTTGAAATCCGTCTTATGTTACTGTTCATATTTAAGATGTAGCCATTTTTCATAGATTATAGATGTTCTCCGTGTTTTACTGTTGCAGTCATCACATTTGGGTTATCCTGCCAGGGGTAGCCCTCAGTCAGCCCGAATACCAGAGGCCTAGTATTTCTGCGTCGGTTGCTGTCGCTTCAGGACTGATGTCAGGTTGTCAGTGGTATAAAAACAGGCAGCCGACACCATTACATCAGTCTTTCTTGCCGAGGAGCCCGAAGCAGAAGCAGTTCGCATAAGTGCCAGTCGGCCGCTACCTGAGTTTTCATTTCCGAAATTGAAGTTGAAGTCATCTAAAGCTAAGTACCCCATTGGGGATCCTTTTTTCTTGCTCTAACCGATGTCAGAAAAAGTTAATTGTCTCGAATGTGGAAAGCAAATACCATACCAAGATTTTCATTCTTGCTGCATCACCTGTTTAGGCCCAGACCACAGCTTACCTCGCTGCTAGTTTTGTGCTTTGTTCAATGCCCGAACTATTCGTCATCAGGCCTTTATTGTAGCTAAATACTTTTGTTCTCCGTATTCTGAAATGGCTTCGGTAAGCCATCCGACTACCGAGCTTCTGAAAAAATGTAAGGATAATGACAGACACAGACTGTACAGGTCCAAAACTACCAACGACTCTTCCGTTAGGCTAGTCACCAGTTTGCCGGTACTCAGGTGCTTTCGCAGCCCCTGATGCCTGCTTTGATGGATTTGCAGGCTGCTGCGGAGACCTGTTCGCAGTCCGGTATGCCGTGAGACGCTTCTTTGACTACGGAACCGGCAGTACCTTGGATGAGTCTGGAGCCGCTGTGCAGGCACCGGCTTCTGCGGAAGTTCTTCGCACTGCCAATATTCGATGCAAACTGACAACTTCTTTCACGTCTTCATTTCTTTCTAAAACTACAGAGTTTCTAATACCAAGAGTACGAGCTACGCCTAAAAAACCGACAACCCTAACTCAAGCGCCTGCTTCCTTGCCACAATCACAGATGCTTAAAATGGCAGAAGACCTTTTTGTGCTGATTAGGGGAAGCCAGCCTTCCCCTGCTAAAAGAAAGAGACTTGTCCTTAGCAGCATTATCTGACCAAGAGTCCAACGACTCTGAGGTTTCTGATTATGAAGACATACCCTTATCTGCCTATGAGGATTCAGATGCAGAGGAATCCATTCCTTCTGCCTCCCCTCCAGAGGTTTTTCCTTTGGTGAAACCCTACATACTTTGAGACAGCATTTCCATTGAGAATGCCAGGATTATCCTCAGTCCAAAAAGAAATTCAAGGAATTTTTAGATTTACCACAGCACAGACCCTTGGCTATCCCTCCTGTTCTGGATGTTGTGGATGATGTCTTTATGGAATCCAGTCTAACTTCTGATACTTTAACCCCTGCTCCCAGGAAACCTGTCAGGCACTACAGAGTTGCTGACTCACACAAAGTTCTTTTCAAAAATCCTACTGCTGACCCAGAGGTCATCTCCCAAGGACCTAAAGGAAGAAAAGGAACTTCAGCTAAGAATCCCACCCTCTCGGACAGGGATTCCCGAGCTTTAGACAGTTGGGGTAAAAAAGTATACAACTCTGCAACTTTTGCCATCAGAGCATTAAATTGTCAGTTCCACATGCTGAAATACCAGCAACATACTATGGAACTTATTAAGCAAAAATTATATACCTTCCCTGAATGTGCAGAAAATAATTACAGGAGCTTATGCATTCTGCAAGCCAAGTTAGCAAGCATACCCTGCAATGTGGGTTTGATACCCTAGAAGCATCTTGCAGGGCAGCAGTCACAGGTTCTGTACGTAGAAGGCATGCCTGGCTTAAGGAGCAGACATTGCCAGACCATGTCAAATCAAAATTATTGGACACACCTCTGAACAAGGGCGATCTGTTTGGCACCAAAGCAGAAGAGGTTTTAAAAAAGATGGAAGAAAAAGATAAGTCTGTGTAGACAATCAAAGATTTTTTGCAAGTGCAACCTCCAAGATTCAGTAGGCATTGCTCCTCAAAATATTGGTCCTTTCCAGCCACCTCAAACTAGACCTAGGGGAAACAGACCCCCCCAGAGTACAGTCTCAGGGTATGCAGAGATCTAAGCCATGGAGTACCTCCACTTCTAAAACAGGGCGTGCTAAGCCACCCCCTTATGGAAAGAATTCACAATGACTTTTCAACTCCTCCCCTTACCTCTGCCCAGTTGCTTGTGCCCCTAGGAGAAAACTTGCCCACCATGCAAAAAACTGGACCTCCATCACCAATGATCGATGGGTCCTCAACATAATATCCCAGGGGTACAAATTTTATTTCCACATGCTGCCAGCCCCAAAAGGGTTCCCAGACTTTCCTCAAAACCAGTGGGCAGAGCACAAAACCAAGTTCAGCCCCTGCTCTCCATAAGGGAAATTCAGCCTTTTCCTACAGAACAAATAGGCCAAGATTTTTGTTCCAGACTTTTCCTGGTACCCAGAAAAGAGGGCACCTGTCCCCTAATCTTAGATCTATCCATTCTAAACACCTTGTTGGTGGTACCAAAATTCAAAATGCTCACCCTACAGCAGCTTCTCCCTATGCTGTCCAAAGGTGCCTGGTTAGCCACCCTAGACCTAAAGGAGGCCTATCTGCCCATCCTAATTAGGGACTCCTGCAGGAAATATCTACATTTCAGGGCAGGATCTTTGCATTATCAGTTCTCTGCACTTCCCTTTGGCTTATCCACTGCTCCCAGAGTTTTCACAAAATGCTTGGTGCCAGCCATTGCATATTGCAGACAGAGAAATTTTCATATTTACCCCTACTTGGAAAATTGCCCGATTCAGGCAGACAGTCAGGAAAAGCTGTTGCAGCACCTGACATTTGTAAAGGACCTTCTATCCTCCCTGGGGTACACTATCAATGAAAAGAAATCCAAACTAGTCCCCAGTCAAAAAATTGTATTCTTGGGAGCAAGCTTGGGCACACCATCCCAGATAGCATTCCTTACTCCAGAAAAACAAGCCTGTCTGACAGGCTGCTTCTCTCAAATGGCCACCAGTACCCAGTTATCCACAAGGAAAATCCTGCAAGCTCTAGGGTTCATGGTCTCCTGTATTCTACTAGTTCCATATGCCAGACTGTATATGAGGAAACTACAGTGGTACTTAAAAATTCTTTGGTGCCAACATTCTCAGGACCTGGAAACTATCATACCTATGATACCTTGTCTAAGGAAATAGTTCCTTTGGTGGGCAGCAGCATGCAACCACAACAAGGGGCTTCCCTTTACACAACCTCACGCCAGCCAGACCTTAACCACAGATACATCAGACTATGCCTGGGGTGCACATCTGGATGGCAGGTGCATTCAGGGCCACTGGAGCCCAAATCAAATTCATCTGCACATCAGCCAGGAAGAGATGCTAGCTGTTTAGCATGCTCTGACAGCTTTCAGATCCCTACTCTCTCCGGGGCTTCTACTAATCAAAACCGACAACACCACAGTCATGTGGTACATCAACAAGCAGGGGGGAACCCACTCTTACCCACTGTTCAGGCTTGACATGACCCTTTGGAACACGGCCTCAGCCATGCATATTTACCTGCAAGTTCACTTTCTGCCAGGCAACCAAAACTCGCTGGCAGACAACTTAAGCAGAAATCTCCTAGACCCACATGAGTGGCAATTAAACCACAGCACCTTCAGCCTTGTGACCCAGAAATGGGGTACCCCGAAGGTAGACCTATTTGCCTCCCCCTACAACTACCAGCTCAGCAATTTCTGCACCAGAGAACCTCACAGCAAGGCCTGGAAAGTGGATGCCCTATCCTTCCATTGGGCAAACCTCTCAATCTATGCATTTCCCCCTTTACCTCTTCTTACAAGAGTGTTACTCAAGGGAGGAAAGACCAAGGGCAATTCTGATTGCCCCAGACTGGCCGCGCCAACACTGGTACCCACTACTGCGCAGTCTGTCACCATTGCCTCCTTGGCACCTCCCCCAGATCCCAAATCTCCTGACTGAGCAGGAGGGACAGTTCTTGCATCCGCAATTGTAGACCTTGAACCTTGCAGCATAGCTTATTCCTTGACTTCTCCTCCAGTGGCCAGCCTAAGCAAGCAGGTACTGGATGTCATACGTGAAGCCAGATGACCCAGTACTAGAAAACCCTATGATGACAAGTGGAAAAGGTATTGTTCCTGGATCCAGACTAAAGGAGCAGATCCAGCACAGCCCTCTTTACCTCTCATCCTGTATTACCTAGCAGGCCTACTCCACAAGAGGCCTGTCCTTTTCTTCCATTAAGATCCCTGCCTCTGTCATCTCTGCTCATTACTGAGCCACCTCTCTTCTCACACCCTCTCATCAAGCAGTTCCTGAGAGGGGCTGACAGCTTAAGGCCACCAAGAAGAGCCCCTACCCCTGCTTGGGACCTTAACTTTGTGTTGGAAAAACTCACGCTACCCCCCTTTGAGCTTGCAGCATCAGCAGAGTTAAAATTCCTCTCTTGAAAAACAGCCTTGCTTCTGGTCATCACTTCAGCTAGAAGCACTTATGGCTGTGGAACCCTTCATCATTTTTCATGCTGACAGGATCTTCCTCAGGACTAACCCAACTTTCATGCCTAAAGTGGTGTCTAGTGTGGCTCTCAACCTATCCATTTGCCCACCTTTTTCCGTAATCCTCAAAATAAGGGGGAAAGGATCCTGTACTCTTTAGATGTGCACAGACAGCTCAGATTATACCTTGATAGGACTAAGCCTTTTAGGAAATCTGAGCAGTTACTAGTCAGCTTTGCACTAGGGGCAGAGGGCAAGACCATATCAAAATAAACCATCTCCAAATGGATAGCACACTGTATCCATTTTGGTTACAAACACCATGGGAAACTACCCCCTCAGGGGGTCAGAACACATTCCATTAGGGCAACTTCAACCTCTACAGCCTTTCTCAGAGAAGTCCCTACCAGGGACATTCTGGAAGTTGCAACTTGGAGTTCTGTTAATACCTTCACCAAGCATTACCACCTGCCTATCATTTCCAAATCCAGGACAGGCTTTGCAACCGCAGTCCTGCAGGGCATACTAGCCCCCCCCCCACACAACTCTTGTTGACTGTCTCCACCCATTCTTCAGCTTTGGGAATCAACCCAAGTGTGATGACTGCAACAGTGAAACACGAAGAACATAATACAGTTGTGTACACTTACCATAAATGTTGATGTTCAAGTGTATTCACTGTTGCAGTCCTGGTTTCCCACCCTCCAGCCCCCTTGTCTCACTCTCTCTCTCTCTCTCTCTTCCTCACTCCTTACAGGGCTGTTGGTATTTACTTTTTACTGGTGGTGTTTTTCCACCATAACTTAGCTCCCTATTTGGGGGCTGCTGACATATGGGGCAAGAAAAACTGATGTAATGGCATCTGCTGCCTGTTTTTATACCACTGACCGACCTGACGTCAGTCCTGAAGTGACAGCAACCGACGCAGAAATACTAAGCCTCTGGTATTTGGGCCGACTGAGGGCTACCCCTGGCAGGATAACCCAAGTGTGATGGCTGCAACAGTTAATACACTTGAAGATCTACATTTATGGTAAGTGTACACAACTGTACTTTTTTTTAACATAGTACATAGACGTATTCACAACTTTTTTTCCTCTCCCTATCTTTCTAGTTAAAAAAGTATGTGTGTGTGTATGTATATATACACACACACACACACACACACACACACACACACACACACACACAAAAAAAAACTTATCTTGAGTTTTCATCTAGCCTTCTGCTAGTTGTACACTTAGAGAAGTGTGCTTATTACTGTTTGTGGCTAAGTTAGAGTACTATACTTACTGACTGTTTCTTCAGCATGTTGGACAAGGCTATGGGTTCTAAAACGTGCTTTGCCTACAAGCACAAAATTCTACCTCTGATGGCTTCCCATTTCCAAGAACAATGTGACCTTTGTGCTTTGTTTGGGAAACTCGCTCTGTCAGACCAATGATCTAAATTTTTTCTTCTTAAGAATTTTTTTTTCTGCCTCAGTGGGAGAATTGGGTTCCTCTGTTTTGGGTTGCTCTTTTTTGAAGAGAGCTACAGAGAAGACCAAAGGTGAGAAATTCAAAGAGAGGGAGAAAGAGAAAGGGGGGAGGAGGACTGTAAAGAAAAGTATGTCACATAGAATTCAAGGAAGATGTCCCCAGATCCCATAGGGTATGTGGGATTGGCTTCTAAGATTTCCAAATGGTCAGATCAAACATCTTCACTCTTGTTGATACTGGAGCCCATACATACCTGATGACTGACTATTCCCTTAATTGTGAAACCAAGATTTTCACTGAAGCCAGTCTACTTTCTACTCCGATCTCCTATCTTTCAGCCAGGAAGGTCCTTTCATAGGTGCCTCAAGGGGGTCTATATTAGTTTGTTGAAGTCTAATTTCAACGGACGGCTGTTCATCGAACCAAAATCACTGAGCAGCTGTTCATTGAACATTCACATCAGTAAACGTTTTTCTTAGGGAAGGAAATGACTTGGCCAGCATAAGGAAATTTTCCCTTTTCCCCACTGTAATGCATTCTCAGAGTTGGTATACATAAGTGGGGGGGGGGGCATAGCCCACACACTTTGGTGGGTTTGATGTACTGTGGTGTGTGTGTGTGTGTGTGTGTGTGTGTGTGTGTGTGTGTGTGTGTGTGTGTGTGTGTGTGTGTGTGTGTATGTATGTATGTGTGTGCCAGTCAGTTGATCTGTTGGCCAGTTCATTTCTTTCCCTGGGAAAATCATTCGCTGATGTGAACATTCGAGGAATGGTTGTTCTGTTATTTCAGTTTGATGAATAGCCGTTCACTGTAATTAAACTTAAGCAAACTGATATAGACCTGCCTGAAGGACACACTCAATGGCCTCTTCCTTTAAGTTGGTGTACTCCTTGAGGGATTTATCAGCAGCGGATATGGACACAATGTTGTAGAAACTTGAGGACTCTGGTACAGATTGGGATCCTTCCTGCTCTTCCTACACCTAGGGTACCAGGGCCAGGCCCTTCCACTCTTTTCTTGGTTTCTTCTTCCCTGAGAGTTTCTTATGGAATCCTTTTGTCAGATCCAGTAGTTTGGATAACTTCTATTCCAACAGTGTCAGATCTCAGGAGGTCCCAGAGCAGAGAGGTCAGAGCACAGGGGTCTGGTTTGACTCCCAAGACTTAGATCCATCCCTTCCCCTGGGTGTATTTGCATTAGATAGCTTGGTTCCAGTGTCTGCTGTGAATCTGAGCTCAACCCCATCTCAGAAGGGTCTGCTGTTGGGATCCATGGAGGCCAAGTGGACTCCTCCTCAATGGGCTTCATCATTGTCCTGTGAAGTTTTTGAGAGGGTGCTCACATTATCTAGACAAGAGGTATCCTTCCCTTACTTGGCTCTTCCACAATCCCCTCTGTTTTCTGTGGTACCTACTCCACATCATCTCATCTATTTGGCACAGCCAACTTTAGTGGGCCTTGACAAAGCTAAAGAGATGGGATCCCCTCCAATTTCTGACTTGTGGAGGAGTACAAAAAGCACACACTCATGCAAAAGGCGGAATTTAGACTCCTCCCAGGAGTCTCTCACTGAAGATACCAATCTTGATGAAGGAAAAGGGTCCCCAAGGTCCTCTCTTAAAGATGTCTCCTTTGTGGAAATCCTAATATTCCTTCAGCAAAGGGGGGGCTGATCCACCATTACCCCTTCCCAAGATTAATCTGTGTTTCTAGAGGCATTTGAGGCCCCCGTTGATAAACTAATTGATCTGGTGTCTCAGTGGGTATGGAAGGAAGTGGACATAGTGGAGCCCGTACCCCACAAGCCTGACAAGATATTGGTTTCACCACAAGTCAGAGCTCACTAGAGTAAGAGGCCTGCACTAGATGCCATTGTGGTGGTGGAGGCCTCTGAAAAAGATCTCTCAAAGGAGAGCTCTTCTGTCCATCTTCCAAACTGGGAGTCTCAGGCCTTGGATAGATTCGGAAAGTGAATTTATGCTTCAGCAAAGTTTGAATTACATGCACTGAATTACTTTGCACACTTGATGAGATTTCAGGTGGCCTTTACGATGGGCCCATTCTTTTTGCGCCCCAAAGTTAAAGATGCTCTCGCCAGATGTGAGCAGGATAGTAAAATTCTGTCTGCCATTGGTATCTGTTTTTCCACCCCTCAAAGGATTTTTTCCTGGAACCAGAAGAGAGGAATGAGGCTATGACTGTGTAAGTCTTTGGGCTTTACACAGGATACTCCTGGGGGCAAACACCCAGAGGCAGAAGGGGAAGCTGCAAAGGGCATTGTCCTTGAGGCAGCAGTGGCTTGCAGAACCAGGAGATTCTAGGCCCATTTGGTGACATTCCCTTCTACTGCTCCTGAAAGGTAGCCCGACTGCCACAGTCTAAAGGCAGTCACGTGTGCTTATCTCTGCACCCTCACTCCTGGTTAGCCTTTACTCCCAATTCGTGGTTATAGACAGTAGTAACCAGAGGCTATGTCACTTCATTTTTTAACCCTCCAAAAATGTCACAAAAAAGCTTCCCAATGTTTCAACCCCTGGAATGAAAGCAGCAGCTCTAGAAATCATAAAGCTGCTAGAAAAGCAAGTCATCCAAGAGGTCCCATCAGACCAGTGAGGATCCAGTCTACTTGAAATTCTTTTTGTTTCAAAAGAAAAATGAGGACATGAGCCAGTTCAACCAGTTTGTGAAATAGATAACTTTCTAGATGTTTAGTCCGTACTCTGGACCTGCAGGATGCCTACTATCACACAAACATAGTCAGTCAGTCTAGGTGGTTCCTTTGCCTTTAACTGAGAGTCAGTCAATTTTAATTTAGAGCACTACCCTTTGGTTTCATCACAACCCCCAGGTGTTCACCAAATGGATGGCAGTGGTTGTAGCATTTCTCAGGTTGCAGAGATTCAGTGTGTTTCCATATCTAGACAACTGGCTCATTTTCACTAACTCAAGTATCTGCTAATTCAAGCCAGAAACTTCTTGCTCCAGTTATGCTTGCATCTTGGGATCACAATCATTCTGGAAAAATCCAAACTGACACCAGTACATACAAAATAATTTATAGGATGCCACTCAGACACTACATTGAAGAATGTTGAACTTCAGGAATCAAGATTACTCACTCTACATCAACAATCTTTTTTGGTCCTCTCCAAACAAAATTCCAGGGTGAGATCCATCTTTTTTCTTTTGGGCACTATGGCACATGCATCACCCTAGTACCTTAGGCCAAATTCCACATGGTATTGCAGCGGAGACTGTCTGTATAGTGGTCTGCAATTCGCCATTCTATTCACTTTCCAATCATGCTAATGGAGATCTGAAAACAGCATATTCAGTGGTGGCTACATTTTCCTCTAGTCTCTCTAGGTTGTCCCTTTGTTCTTCCTCCACCTAATGTCATGGTAACCACAGACGCTTCCCTTCTGGGGTGGGGGAATATTTTGAGGGAAAAGTGGTCCAGGAATGTGGTCTTTCCCAGAGGCCAATCTTCCCATCAATAATCTGATGTTACAGGCCTTCCAAGATGGCCTCCCATGGGTGTGACCATCATTCAGGCAGACAATATGTCAGTGGTCCGGTACACCAACAAACAAGAAGAAATCTAGTGGTACCTTCTGTGTCAAGAGGCCTTAGTGAATTGTCAGTGAGCAGTGTCTTCCAAACACTTTCTGATTGCAGTCCATATCCTGGGGAAGACCAGTGTGTTAGTGGACAAGTTAACTAGTTCCATTCTTCTGCTGTATGAGTGGTCTTTCAATCAAACAGTGACT
The DNA here is from genome assembly GCF_019279795.1 of Protopterus annectens. Lineage (NCBI taxonomy): Eukaryota > Metazoa > Chordata > Ceratodontiformes > Protopteridae > Protopterus > Protopterus annectens. The sequence goes on from NC_056742.1 coordinate 392,504,991, forward strand.
TCCATGATTCTGAGATGTTGGGGTAACCCTACTGCAATCTGATGCCACTCCAGCCAACACCAAATGCAACAGCTTCTTTGGCCTAAGTCTCCAAGAGGGACAGTCCCTGGGGGATGCTCTAATCTACACTTGACCCCCCCAGGTCTCCTCTGTTCTTATCCTCTGACTCCCCTTATAGTCAAGTTTCTGCAAAAAAAGCAGCCTGGAGCAAATCAAAGGTAATCCTCATTGTCCTCTTTTGGCCTCTGCGATTTAGTTCCCCTTCCCATGACCTCAGCTGGTATACTCTCCCAGGGTACTGGACCCTCTTTCAGATTTGATCTCTCACTCATCTGACAAACCTCACCCACACATCAAATCCCCAATCTTGACTGCTTGGTTACTCAACTTCCAGTAATAGCCTGAAATTTCAGGCTCTTTCCCATTATGATTCACATCCTGTCATCATCCCAAAAACAATCTACCTTGAAAGTTTATAGAAACAAGTGGAAGAAATTTTCCATTTGGGGAACCACCAAGGTCTATACCCTTTCCCAGCTCCTTTGTCATTGATTCTAGATTTTATAGCAGATCTTTTTCATGTAGGCACTAGCTACTCCATTTTAAAAGGTCAGCTGGCAGTTATCTCCAATTTTTATGTTGACAAAGGTAATACTCCTATTGCCTTACTAAAACTGTGTAAGGCATTTTTGTGGGATACTTTTCTTCTGTGACCTCCTATGAGGAATCCGGTCCCACAATAGGATATTACTATCTCAGGACAGACGTTAATGAAAACTCCTTTTGAACCTGCAGCTACTATGGAATCAAAGTTCCTTACTTGAAAGACAATCTTTCTGATGACAGTTGCCTCAGCAAGAAGAAACTCTGAACTCCAAGCTTTGTCATTCAAACCACAGTATTTCTTCTTTCACAAAGCCAGATTTCCTTTCTGGACAAATCCTGACTTTCTTCCCAAAGTTGTCTCTGAAGCTGAATTTGGCTACTAAGATTATGGATTTTTTCCAAATTTCTCAAACAAGGGTGAATTACCTCCTGTATTAATTGAATGTTCATTGTCCATTACATTTTTTATTTACATTGTGTCAAGAATTTCAGAAAATCAGACCAACTGGGAACTAATGTTGCTAAGGTCACCCTGTCCACGTGGTTGTCTGATGGCATTATGTTTGTTTACAGAGCCAAGGGACTGTCACTGCCTTACAAACCTAAAACTGATTCAGTTAGAGCTGTAGCAACTTCTGCAGCTTTCTTCACTAGAGCCCCATTGATATCTGTGTTGCTACTACTTGGTCTGCAGTGCATACATTTATCTTCCATTAAATATTGCACCTGCAGTTTTCCCAAGGTTTTTGTGATAGCCGGGAACAATTCCCCAGTAGTTTAGATGGGACATAAAAGACAACACTGAATACAAAAGTTATGTACTTAGCATAACACTAGATCCATGTTGTCTTCTTTCATCCATCTCAACTTTCACTCCCTCCACCCCTTCCAAATAGTCATTATTTTAGGCTCTTGTTTGACAGTACTGGACCTGTCTGGAGCTTTGTCTTGCTTATATACAGTGTGTAATTGTTTCCTTGTCATTCAGGCCTTGTTCTAGTCATATAAAATAGGAAAAGGTTTTGGTATAAGCAGGCAAACTTGATCTGAGAAACTGTGGGGATGGAGGGGAATTATGCCTAGGGGAGGAACCTGAGCCTTGTATCCAGTAGTCTGAAAGCTGTCATCCCGTCAGATCCTGTATAACCCAGTAGTTGAGATGATAGGAAGAAGAGAACATGGATCTAGCATTACAGTAAGTACATAAGTTTCATTTTATTTCACATAAGGGAGGGAAGTAGAGATAAGAAAAGAATAGATAGCAATCGATGTAAATGGAAACACAGAGACTGTACTTTGCTTTAGCATGAGTAACCATAATTTTAGAATACGTAATTCCTGTGGGTGCAGCTGTCAACTGGGATAAGTGTTCTTTTGGAGGGGAAAACTTCATTTGTTGAAAATGTGCATAATTTTATGTGTTTGTTGTAAGTTACAAGGAGATGAGGGGTTGTAAAAATTTATTTTTTGTTTGAGTGTTTTCATTAAAGCAAAAAGATTTGAAAATGTGACGCAGGTTCATATCAGATGAGAAGCAGCAATTGCATAAAAAAATTAACCTACCACACATTTGTGTGCGTGTAAGATGCATTTATAAGAACTGCTATATATAGTAGGTGGGTGTATTAGCCTTCTGTCATAATGATAATTCTGTCTGTTTTATCATGGAATGTAAATGGCTTTACAGGTATAGACAAAAATGCATAGAGCATTTGTACTAAGCACTTGTAGGGTGGAAATAACAATGCTGCAGGAGGTACAGTTCAGTAGAAATAAGCATGTGAATTTGACAAAGAAAATATTTCAGGATTGGGCATTCAGCAGAATATCTGGACTAAAGAAAAAGGGGATTAATAATACTGACTGCTAGAGGGACTCCAATAGTGATAGAAGAGGAAAAAAAATGTGGATTTTTGGTTGCAGGGACTAGTGGCAATGGAGGAGGATTAAGCTGGCATGTATTTGTGTTGCACCAAAAACTGCTATTGTGAAGGCTAAGAAAATTTTAAGCCAGCACCGTTCAGCAGGGAATATTATTTATGGGTGTGGGCTGGAGTTTGATTTGCAGTAGTCAGGATATATCAGGGGACCTAGAAGGGAAACTGTAACAAAAGAGACTAAATTTCTGAAGAAATATATGAGAATTTTGAGTATGGGGATGTGCATTCAGTAGTAGGAACTCAAGACAGAATGTACATATTATTCCCTAAGGTGTACAGTAAGAGGGTTAGACTGGATAGAAATTATATTAGCTTTGAGACAAATCCAATAACTATTTCAGATCATGCACCAGTAAAAGCCAAGATAAAGATACAGGGTAATAAAGTTAAAGTAAAAAAAAAAAATATATATATATATATATATATATATATATATATATATATATATATTTATACACACACATACATACACATACTTGTTTTCCGTCTTTCTAAGCTAGTATAGTCCAGTTTTCAGGTTAGTGCTGAATTCAGGGCTGTGTTACAAATCTCTCTGTTTGCCCATACCTTACTTGGATAGAAGGAAGTTTCTCTGTTCACCTGTGAGAGAGGGGAGCTTTGAGCAGCCGATCAGTAGTTTATTGGCCATTGTGGGCTAATTTCTATCTCTTTAATTTCCCTGCTATAAATGTCGCATTTGCCTGGTTTTGCGCACCAGGCAGTGCTGGTTAGCTAGGGTAAAACTTTTCCCGGCTCCACAAAGTCTCCTCTTCAGTTTTTCCCTTGGAACTAGACAAACTTTCAACTTTAGCACTCAAGCCATTCATTTCTCAGCCCAGCACTTGCTCAAAACTTATAGCAAGCACTTATAAATCCTAGCACTAGACCCTCCTGTACAGTACAGAAGGACAAGGCTCTCTATTCGACCTTACCAGCCATCCAGTAAAACAGTTTACTGTACATATCCAGGCATGTCCAAAGGGCAGTTTCAGGTGTAACACATAACACAAGCACTCAGGTCACTCCAGAACAAGTACAAATATGACTCTGTCATTGTCCATGTTGGTGCGAATAACCTGAGCCGTACCTCCCTGGACTACATGAAAAGAGACATGGAAGAGCTCTCTGATCACATAGCCCAGGCCGGTATGACCCTGACCCTGAGTAGCATCCTGCCCTCACCAAGAATGATACCACGGTATAAAGACAAATTCTTGATTTCAACAATTGGCTAAGTTTCTGGTGTCATTCAAAGGGGATCAAGTGTCTGGCCGCCTGGGATGACATGCTAGACAAGCCACGCTGCTTCTCTAGGGACAACTTGCACCTGTCACCCTTAGGCTTTCGAATACTGGCCAAGGCTCTTGCCACCCCTATAGTGCCTTTTTTAGGCAAGGCTCAAAAGACAAACCCACCGCCATAAATAGCACAAGTAACAAAAAACTGAGGGTAATGCTACTCATTGCCAGAAGTCTAAACCTCAAAATGCACGCACTCCTCAGTATGGAGAAAATCGATGTATGTGCAGGAACCGAAACCTGGTTTAAAGCTCCAGAGAGATCCCCAGCACTACAAGGCTACAATTCATACCATACATGTCGGCCACAGAACCCAAACTGAAATACAAAAGGCGGGGGTGTATCCATATTCATCAAGGATACCCACACCTCCAGGTTAGTGGCACAGCACGATGCTTTAGAGATCATCCACGTGCAACTAACAACGGGCAAAACTGCAATTCAAATTGTAGCTTGCTACAGATCACCCACCATGTCCCAAGACCCCCATTCCACATTTCTGGAAACACTGGGAAACATAAAGGTCCTACCAAACACCATAATATTGGGGGATTTCAATTACCCAAACATTAACTGGGAGAACTACTCAAGTACTAGCGCCCTTGCCAAATATTTCCTAGAATTTATAAACTCAAACGCCCTGGTTCAACTGGTCAACACTCCCACCAGAGGTGATAACATATTGGACCTGGTCATCACCAACATGGGCGATGGGTGTTCCACACCAGTGGTCAACCCCTCGCTGGTTAGATGTGACCATAAATCACTTTGGGTATCCACATTCCGCCCCCACCCACGGACATGTAAACCACCGTGAAAAACTTTTTAAAAGCAAACTTCACGTTACTTAAGACCGAGGTGGAAAGTTTCAAAGCCCCCATGCTGATGGATAACGCTGTCTAAGCTGCAAAATCCTGCATTCTACGGTTACCTACAAGAATGCATGGATCATGCCATCCCAAGCAAAACCAAGGTTTACTCCTCCAAGAAAAAGAGACCAGTCTGGTGGACTCCTGCCATAAACAAGCTATACAATAGAAGGAGGAAACTAGTACAGAAAAGAGTAAAATCCCAAGAAGGGAAGACATTACTGATCAGTATCATCAAGATACTACCATCCCTCATAAAATCATCCAAGGCAAGCTTTGAAAGAAAAATTGCCAAAGACTCCAAAGATAACCACAAGACATTCTTTAGATATATCAAGAATCTAAGTGGCAATGCTCAGATCTGCTCAGAGTTGGTACAGAATGGCACAAAATACATTGAACCGACCGATATTGCCAACATCCTGGCAAACAGGTTTAGCAGAAACTTCACCCCGTCACCCCCAAAATGGCACATAACCATACCAGAAGAATGTAGAGTTCCTGAAATCACAGACACTCAGGTTAAAACAGCCCTCTCCAAAGCCAAAAACACAGCATCAATGGGACCGGACTGTGTCCCAGGCTGCGTCCTACACAAGCTCAAAGACGAACTAACCCCTCACCTAAACACACTGTTCAAACTCAGCCTCTCCACAGGCTACGTACAGCAATGGTTATTCCACTCCACAAAGGTGGAGCCACAACAGACCCTGGGAACTATCGCCCTATAAGCCTGACTAGCTTGGTCTGCAAGGCTATGGGTCGCATCATCATGGAACTCATTAACAAAGACATTGGGAACCTCCAAACACTGGAACCTACCCAGTTTGGCTTTAAGGGCAGATCATGCCTCCTAAACCTGGTGGACTTCTTTGAGACAGTTACCAAGGCTATAGACGAGAGAAAGGTGTACACACAGCCTACCTAGACCTCGCTAAGGCCTTCAACACCATTCCCCATTCTGGTATTATAGACAAGCTCACCAGCCTGAACATAAACTCCTACGTCACAAGATGGGTTGCCAGCTAGCTCACGGACAGACCCCACATGGTGAGAGTTGCGGGAGCTAGGTTCGACTCTAAACCAGGTACAAGTGGCATTCCCCAGGACTCAGTCCTAGGACCCCTCCTGCTTGGCATATACTTCTCAGAGGTACAGGCAAACACAGGAGGACTATGGCTGACCAAGTTCGCAGACGACTGCAAACTAAAGGCTATAATTGACTCTCCGGCTGACACAGACATCCTCCAAAAGGGTCTCACTGAGACGGATACCTGGTGTCAAAATCATGGCCTCAAGCTAAATGCCAAAAAGTGCATAGTCATCCCCTTTGGAAAAAACAAAGTACCCACAAACTACCACATAGGTGGTAGTCCCCTAAATATGGAAGGCGTAATAAGGGATCCTGGGGACCCAAGTAGATAGTAATCTCACCTTTGATAATCACATTGCCAAAGTGGTTAGAAAATCCTTCTACGTGGCCCACCTAATCACAAAAGGGTTTGCATCCAGATCAAAAGAGGTCATTGTGCCCCTCTACTCATCACTCATCAGATCCATCATAGAGTACAACGCCCCATTTGGGATGTACCTTACAAGACACCTGCAATAGCTAAATAATAGAAAGACCACAGAAGTACCTCACCAAGAGGATCACTGGCCTCATACATATGGCCTATGCAGCTAGACTGAAGAAACTCCAGCTGTACTCTGTTGCATACCGCCTACTCAGAGGTGATCTCTGCCTGACATACAAGGCCGTGTCCAACCCAGAATTGATGGACATGCTCCAGCTAAAGAAAACCTTATCCCCTCGAACCACACGCTCTAGGGATCTAAACCTCACCACAACAATAAATAGAACGTGCTGGAGGGATAGATTCCTGTCCCAGAGACAATTCCCATGCTTTGGAACAAGATTCCAATCTTCATTAGGCAGAACTCCTCACTAACACTCAAGAGAAACCTTGATGAGTGTATGGGAAACAGAAAGTTTACCCCAGGGATCACTTTAGTGGCTTTGCTGGACAGAGGCGCACAGGTCACTAATCTAAGGGGGAGACGAAAGCCAACACATTCTGGCAAGGCTTATAAATGCCTTCGTGCAGATAGCCTAGTACCTACCTATAAAGTTAAAATTATACACTGACACTTTCCAATTTGCCTACTAAAAAGGAGTATAAGGAAAGGGTAAGAGAAATTGAGAGTCATTAGGGAAGACAGAAATTTCTTCAAAAGGGATCTCTAGGCAATGGGATAAAATGAAAATGGAGTTTTAAATAGTCTAGAAAAAAAACAAGATATGGGAAAGAAGTATTTTTTTATTTTTATTTATTTATTTAACATTTGTTGACCGTGAAAGTCTGACTAGGACAGAGCCTGTTTTCAGTGGAGGCCCAGGGAGAAATGCTCCAGATCCAGGTCTTTGGAATTATTTAGTAATGGAAGTTATAGGAATTATTTAGAAGGGCTGACAAAGATTAAAGTGCTGTAGAATGAAGGGAATCTCACAACAAGAAAAGGACCAACTGCAGAGTGTTAAAGGGAAAATAAGGGAGTATTTAGATAATAATCATGAGTTTAGAAATAACTATAGAGGATAAAAACATTTAGTCCAATAACTTATTCAACAAAAAGTAGAAAGGATTATTACCAAACAACACTTAAAATAACCAAAGATCCTGTGGAGGTGTTAGAGATGTTTTGGAAATGTTATGAAAACTTGTATAAAATAGAACAGTGGTGGGGACCAAGAAAACGTACAAATAATATTTATGGAAGACTTAATTATGCCGAGGTCAGAGGAAAGTGTGGCTCACCAATGAATTGTTAAGTAGTGATTAGATAAAAGTGGTGAGATATAATAAAAAGGCAAATCTCCAGGAACAGATAGTATTCTGTGGAAGTTTAGACGTTAGGAGGGAAAAAGTCTCCAGGAACAGATGGTATTCTGTGGAAGTTTAGAAGTTAGGAGGGGAAAAGTGTTAAATATCCTGAAGGTTGTTTAACAGTGTTTTAAAAGGAGAGGAAGCACCAGCATCTTGGAAGAAAGCATTGCTGGCTGTATTGCTCAAATCAGGGTAAACTACTTTCATCTACAGACAGCTCCTACCCCTTCTAGCAGAAATAGCCACTTTGTTGTGTAAAAGCCACCTGACTGTGATTAAAAAAAAAAAAAAAAACAGTCAACCTGTTAATAAGAATCAGAGACAAAGATCCAAAATCAGAGACCAATTTTAAATGGTTGTCTTGTATACTTTAAACAGACCAAATGGTGTTTGCATTTTTCTTTGCACTGGCTTACATTTTTATGGCTAGGAATTCTGAATAGTCAAATATCATTATTTAGTGGCTGTAATCCTCAATTAATTCTTAGTGATTTGCTAGAAAAACAAAAAAATTATGACGAACAAACCAGTGACGTGGCAAAGCTGTAGACCCACAGCAAAATCAGAGACCGTTCCAAAAACTAACAGTAGTAAACAAATTTTCCAACACAAGAGGCTTACATTGTGTATGGAAGTGATTCCAACAAATGAATAACAACTCCAATAACCACAACAGGTCCAGAGATGAACACTGGTAATACAACAGGTCCTAAGATAAATACTGGTAATACACAGTCTAAGGGTCGAATAACCTCAGACATAAACCCCTAGTTAGAGCTCCAATACCTGTGCAGTAGTAAACCAAGAATACGAAGCACCAGTGTAACGTGTAGAACAAACATCATTCCATATACAAACAACTGGTTAAGCGCTTTCATCCTCTCATGATTTCTTTCAGAACCAGTAAATGCTAAAAAAATGAAGTTCAAATGTATGCAATTGATTGAACAAACAACACTATTGGTTGTCAGTGAATTAATTACTAAGGTAATTAGTAACAAGTCAAAAATTGTTGTAAATAATTTCAGTGCTTTAACAAACAAGTAGAAGCTTAAAAAACAAAGAATAAATATCTTATAGTGTGTAATAAACAACAGATGCAAAAACACTCTTTAAAAGTATAACTGTTTACATAAGCTGTTTAAAAATACAAAGCATTGTGCTTAAACTAGTCCAAGTGAAAAAGTGAAATAACTAGGGGTTAAAAAGAAAATGTAATATTGACTAATAACATTGTACATCATTCCCACATTACAGTTTAATAGCCCTAAGCTTTAAAATAGGCAAACTAGATAAATGTACATTTAAACCAGGTATTGAAGCATTTAATTTAAACTGCCAAAATAACTCTGCTTTCAACCATGGTTTCCCACAGGCTCCCAGTTCATTGAAAAGAACAGCTTCCAAAATCCCAAACTAGAATTTGTTACAGCCAGAATATGAAAGGGAAGGTTTAAACAGTGAATTGTTAATGTTATGTTTAGATGTATCATGACAGTGTTTGTAAAGCCTTATATGGAACTGTCGCTCAGTCTTGCCAGTATAAAAGCATGGACATTGTGATGTAAATCATGCCTTTATTTTGGTAGTTACCATTTGCCAAAGAAAGAGTTGATTGGCAAAAGTTAGCTAAAGTCATTGTTCTTGTTGTAATACATAGGGGCATTGCCTACAAGCTCCATGTTTGCCTCTGGGTGATTGTTTAGCGGGCGGGCCGTATATTGTCAAACCAACCTTTGACATTTTTCCAGCCTTGTATAAAATGGTGGGTGTTGCCCCTAAGGTCTCAAAAATGTAATTTCACTTTAAGAATATTCCAGTTCCTGTGGACAATATCTTTAATGCTTTTGAATGCAGAGTTGTAAGTGACAACCTCCTGTGGGAATAAGATCCCTAATTCTGATGCTCACATTGAGTGCGTTTATTGTTTAAGTCCAGCACATCTGGAATCCCCATGTGCTATTTGTGCAACCTTCAGTCAAGGGCCTGTTAGTGATTGGAGGATTAAACTTTTTTTAAAAGGTTTCCTCCCTGCTTCAGCTTACTCCACACGTACTTCTTCAGGGGCTCAAACTCTTCCACAGACTTCGTCTTCAGAACCTCTCAAAAAGGTTCCAAAACTCACGGATCCAAACTGTCTACCTCCACATTGCCTCGTATTCATGTTCCCAGATTCTCCCTGGAACCAGTGTCCCTGAGGTTAAGGTCACCCTTTCTACAGGAATCTCCCAACAGGTCCTCTAGGCCACCCTCCATATCCTGTTTGGTTAGGTTCTCTTGTAGTCTGACTGAAGCAGAGGTGGATAGGATCCATGGATCCTAAGGCCCTGGGAGTCAATACAGCGAATCAGACAGTTCATCCTACTTTGAGTCCGACTACCTCCGTGACCCATTTGGACCCATAGCCTGCACCATCTCCGGATCCTGTGTCTGAGACTTCACGTCGTCCACCTCAGTGACAGTGCAGAAGAGCTTCCAAATAGTTCCACCTATGGAGCTCCACATCCCTTCCGATACCTCCCTGGAGCAACCCACTGAGGAGGTTCCTTGTAAAGAATGTGCAAGAGGGAGGCACCTGGAATCCCTCATAGAAGACACTGAGTTTGATGAGGGGGAAGGGTCCCCTAGATCTCCACAGGAAGATGTCTCAATTGTAGACATCCTAGAGATCCTCCACCAGAAAGGTGGCTGGTCTGCTCAAAACCCTTCTCAGGAGGAATCTGTGTTTTTGGAAGCCTTCGGGTCTAGCCCATCTACATCTTGGGTTATCCACCCCAATGGATGAGCTTGTCGATCTTGTCTCCTGCAGGGCATGGAAGGAGCTGGACTTTATGGAACCTGTTCCAAAATGACTGAATAAAATTCTTAGTGCCCCAACAGATAGAACTGGATGAAAGAAATTCCTGTAAATGCCATGGTTGTGCCAGCCACAAAGAAGCAGCTAGCAGAACACATCTCCACTGTCCATCTCCCTAATAGGGAGTCTAGGGCTTTGGGCAAATATGAGAAGTGGGTTTATGCATCAGCAACTTTTGCATTGTGATCACTGAATTACCTGCCACACTTCACCAGATTACAGATGGACATAGTAAAGGAACTCTCTAATTCTGCCCCAGGGTCCATGTCTCCAGAGGAACATTAAACCTTTTCCTCAAGAATGGCCATCCTCGAATGCATCCATGAGTTAATCTCACATGCCACAGAGGGTACATCAGTGGTGGCTAGTTCAGGCATAGCCATAAGGAGTCATGCCTGGATGCGGTTATGTGACTTCATGGAACCTTTCAAGGCATCATTCATCAGTGCTCCCTGTGATGGATCATCATTGTTTGGCCCAGTAGTGAGAGACTCTTTCCAGGAGTGAGCAAGATGGAAAGACCTTGTCTGCCTTTGGAATTCACTTTTCTACCCACAGAGACTTTTTTCTAGGAACCAGCATGGTGGTAAGAAAATGTGATTCAAGAAGTGTCAAGGTCCTTTCCAGGAGTCGCATGGAGAATTTTCCTCCCAGAGGCAGACGGGGTAGCAATTATAATGGTAGATGCTGCCCACACATTAGAGGGGTTCACAGAATCAAGGATCTCAAGATTCTTTCTCAGACAGATCTTTCCAGCATTTCTCAAAGGTTGCCCAACTGTCCCCTTCTGAAGGCTGTTGGGGGGCACTTATCCTTGCATCAAGATGCCTGGCTAGCCATCACAAATGACTTTTGGGTGCAAAGGATCATATCCAGAGGACATTTCATTCCCTTTTTACAAATTCTAGTAAAACCAAAGAAAATTCTGTCTCGTGTTCCCAACCAATCAGAGGGAGCTAGAATCTCAAAAAATTGCAAAGTTGCTAGACAAAAAGAGTCATCCAAGAGGTCCCACCAGACCAAACAGGATCCAGAATTTCCTCCAATGTTCTTTTAGGACCAAAAAAGACAGGGGACCAGGCCAATTCTGGACCTAACCCACCTGAACCAATTTGTAAAGCACTCCAAATTCTAGATGGGCACGTTCCAGTCCATTCTACTTCTATTTCAGAAGGATGACTGGATGTGTTCAGGTGACCTTCAAGATGCATACTATCACATCAAAATGAACAGAAGCTCACAAAGGTTTCTCTGCTTTTGGCTGGGAGTCGGTCATTACCAGTTCAGAGTCCTGCCCTTTGGTCTCACCACAGCCATTAGGGTGTTCACCAAATGTATGGCAGTGATAGCAGCTCATCTGAGACTGCTTGGATTCAGAGTGTTTCCCTATTTAGACTTGCTCTTGACTGCTCCAACCAGGCATCAGTTAATACAAGCCAGAGATTACCTGCTCCACCTAGCAGCTGTGCTGGGAATCACCATAAACAAGCAAAAATCTCATCTACAACCAGTTCAAGTAATAGATTTCATAGGGACCCATTTGGACACAGTCAGTTGTCTAATTTTCTTGCCTCAGAACAGAATTCTTACATTGAGAACACATGTCAGGTCGGTCCTTGCCATTCCGATGCCCCCAGCAAGATTGATCCTCAGAGTATTAGGTTCAATGGCTGCCACTATAACTTTGATACCCACAGCTCACTTACATGTGAGAATTCTCCAATGGACTCTAGCAGTGTAGTGGTCCTTTCATTGCTGTCCCTTGAGTCATCCCATAAAATTGTCTCAAGAGTGCAGAAATTCTCTTCTTTGGTGGGTCCACTCCAAAGAAATTGAGCAAGGGCTTCTGTTTATACTTCCTCCCCCAAGTGCCACGTTGACCACTGCCACCTCCCAGTTAGGGTGGGGATGTTTCTTAGGACAGATGGTCCAAGGCACATGGTCAGTACAAGAGACCAATCTGCATATCAACATCCTAGAGATAATAGGAGTGCTTCTAGCATTGCAAGCCTTTCAAAGCTTTCTCCCTTTAGGGACTGTTGCAGTACAAATGGGCAACACATCAGTAGTCTAGTACATCAACATATATGGGGAACCAGATCTTACCCCCTTTGTTGAGAAGCACTGATGGTTTGGTAATGGGTGATCTCTTTCAACAGCTTCCTAGTAGCAGTGCACATACCAGGGAAGTCCAACATTTTAGCATACAGACTCAGCAGGACCATCCTCATGCCACATGAATGCTGTCTCAAACAATCAGTGGCAAACATGATCTTCCACAAGTGGGGTCAACCTTGCTGTGACCTATTTGTATTCCCCTCCATCAACAAATGCAGCAGGTTCTTTGCCCTGATCCCTCCTCAGGGACAGTCACTGAGAGATGCTCTAGTTCATGCTTGGCCCTCCGGTCTCCTTTACTCTTATTCTCCTCTATCCTTCATCCCCAGATTTCTTCAGAAAGCACAACAGTTGAAAAGCAGAGTGATCCTCATTGCTTCCTTTTGTCCTCGACAGGTATGGTTCCCCTTCCCTTGGTCTCACCTAGTACATCCTCCAAGGGCACTATATCCCAGTCCAGACCTCCTATCTCATCCATCAGGACAGACTCGCCCAGATCTTGTAGCCCTCAAACTGACCGCATGGTTTCTCCAATTCTGATGATGGCTAGACATTACAGGCTTTCCTCTGCAGTTCAAAAAAAAATTGCTATCTTCCCATAAAGCTTCTACTAGAAAAATCTACAAGAGTAAATGGAAAATATTCACTGTTTGGGCTCAACAGAAAGAATTAGATCCATTCACTGCTCCAATCCCAGTAGAACTGGACTTCCTTGCCTGAATTTTCCAGGATGGCGCAAGTTTCTCTACTATTAAGGTTCAATTCCCAGCCATCTCCAACTACCATATACGGTATAATGCTTCCTATTTAGCTTCATCTAAATTGTGTAAAGCATTTCTTGGGGGGGGGGGTACCTTCTTACTTAGACTTCCAATAAAGGGCCCTACTCCACCTTGGGATCTCAACATGGTTTCACAAGCCTTAATACATTCCTCTTTTGAGCCATCCACCAAGGTGGACCTCAAATTCTTTCTTGGAAAATTGTGTATTTTTTGTAGCTATAACCTCTGCAAGACGAATATCAGAACTATAAGCACCATTTTCCAAACCACCATATTTGATTTTTCACAAAGATAGTTACCTTATGCACAAATTCTTCTTTTTTGACCAAAACTTGCCTCTGAAAAAAATATCAATCAGGTCATCAATTTACCAGTTTTCTTCCCTAAATTTGAAAATAAAGGAGAATATACCTTTCATCTTCTCAATGTACATAGGCAATTGCATTTTTATCTGGACAGAACAAAAGCATTCAGAAAATCTGATCAACTGTTTGTTTCCTTTTGTAAATTAAGAATGGGTAGGCCAAGTCTCTAAGATTACCATGGTCAAATGGATAACAGATTGTATTTCCTACATCTACTCTTTGAAAGGTATTGCATCACTAAGAACTGAAGGCACATTCAACCAAGCCAATGTCTTCTTCATCGGCTTCTTGATCTATGGCCACTGTTGTTGATTGTGCAGCTGCCTCTTGGTCAAAACTCCTACCTTTATTGTATATTATAAGTTAAATATCATTTCCAGGAATAGAGCTGCCTTTGGTTCCGCAGTGCTGCGCAACATCCTTCCATGAGAGCTACCCAAGGTTACTGTAGCTGTGGACTCTGTCCCATTGGTTGAGGAACAAATGAAAATGACCACATCAGATAAAGAAGTTATGAACACACCATAATGTTCCATCTGTGTTGTCCATTTTCATTCTTCCTCAACTTCCCCCCTCCTTCCCCTGTCCTTCTCTGAGAGAGACCTAATGGAAGTGTTATTGGGGACCATAGTTCCTGTTGGAGCTCCTGATCTTTCAGCTATTACTTTCCTGTCTTAGCATTGTCATTGTATTGTATGTATAGAATTTGTGTAATAGCAGCAAACTCAAGGTGAAGTGTTGTAGTGGTCAGGAACATTATGGGTAAGGGAGGAGCTTGAGATTCAGATCCTAGAATTATTAGAAAGTGGCCGCGGTGGATCTAAACCCCATTGGTTGAGGAAGAATGAAAATGGACAGCACAGATGGAAAATTATGGTGAGTACATAACTTATTTTTTCAACCCTCAAACTAATTTTCCCCAGGCTCACGGACTCTGGGCATAGGGAAAGCAAGGGGGGGGGACAAAAAAATGGGCCACCAGTCTTGCCTGAACAGAACATTACCTATTTTTCTGAGTCCCATATAGTGTCTTCTCATAATAGGATTATGCTTTCTTAAAATGGTTGTAACATGTCTATTAATAAGACATATGTTTTACTATTCAGCAATGGTTGCAAATTTGTCCCCCACATTAAACCACACATTTTAGACTTAATGGTTAAAATGAAACTTTTCACAAAGAAACAGTTTCCAGTTTATTTTTAAAAACACTAGGAACAATGAGGGACTTGTTGGCCATCCCTTTAAGAAAAGGAGCACTTTTAATCCCCCTGAATCCTACTTTATCTATTTTTGAAAAAAGATGCAAGAAAGATTTGTATGCCCTATGTGGTTTTCTCCCATAACAGCACTTTAATCTGACCAAAGAAGAAAGGGATGTACTATTTAATTTAAGATGAGAACAGAATCTGAGTGTGATGGTTCCTGATAAAGGAGGGGGTAATGTGTTAGAAGATAAAACTGATTACATTTGCCAGGTTTCCAGTATGTTGCAGGACTTCAATAACTACCACACAGGTCTCTATCAATGAAATTGATTTCTATTTAGGAGATTTATTGATACAAATTGTTGTTACTGCTGACCTTTGCAAGTTTCTATGCATTTCTAAACCTTTGATACCATATGTTTTCGACATCCCAAAGGTTCACAAGCATATTAGAAACCCTCCTTATATGTTGATTGTGGCTGTCTGTGGGTCCAGAACTTATCCACTGGCAGTGTTGACTGACCGTGTCCTGAAACACACACACACTTTCACCCGTCACATACTTAGACTCGTAGGATTTCCTGTCCAAAATCAAACAGCATTTGTATAATGAAGCATCTAGCTTTCTGACAGTGGATGGTGGTAGACCTTTTCACCAGTATACCACATCCTGTTGGTGTGGAATTTTTCCACTCATCCATTTTAGAACTCACTGATTTTGACAGTGGTCTTATTAATTCCATTGTCTCTCTCATGGAATTAATTTTATGCAATAAATACATTTTCTTTGAAGGAGAATGTTATTGTTGGGTACTGGGGTGGCAATGGGTGCAGCTTGCTCCCCCATATATGCCAATTTGGTCATGTATTGGTGGGAGAAAACTTGCATTTTCAATTCTTACTCTGACTCGTGGCACTTGTACTGACAATATTTGGATGATATTTTTATATTCTGGAACTCGGTTTTAAGGGATTTCTGATTTTGTTACATTTCTGAACACCACAATATCCTTTCTTATGTTCACCTACTAGCATACAAAGGAAGAAGTGAACTATTTAGATGTCCGAATCTGGAAAGACAAGTTATACAACTGTTTCCAGTCATCTGTTTTCAGAAAACCCACCTTTTCTAGCACTTGCATACATTTCAATAGTTGCCACCCCCTCTCATGCAAAAGGAACATATTTAAGGGTTAATTAGTTAGGGTGGCAATAATGAGTTCTACTGATGATACCTTTTTAAATGAATGACAGACTACATCTTTAACATGTTTTTGGAAAGGGGCTATCCCTCTGAACTCCTTGACCCTTTTCAACAGGAAGTTTCCAGGGGTTGGGGTGCTAAATTTCTGCCACTCTTAGGCTCAGATCATTCTCCCATTATTCATGGCACCCCACACAGGACACACAGATTACACCAAATAGTCCAGTTCCCTGGTGGTCACTTACAACTCTGAATTTAAAAACATTAAAGATATTGTCCGCAGGAAATTTGAATATTCTTAAAGTGGATGACAAGATTTTTGAGACCTTAGGGGCAACAACAAGCATTGTATACAAGACTGGGAAAATATCAAAGGTTTGTTTGAGAATATACAGCCTCCCTCTAACAAGTCACACAGAGGCACACACAGATGTGGGACTTGTGGGCAATGCTGTAGCAAGAACAATGACTTTAGCTAACATTTGCCAGTCAACTCTTTCTTTGGCAAATGGTAACTGCCAAACTAAAGGGGTGATTTTCATCGCACTATGTTCCTTCCCACTGTTATGCTTTTATATTGGCAAGACTGAGTGACAGTTCCATACAAGGTTTTACAAACACTGTCATGATACATCCAAACATAACCTTAACAATTCACAGTTTAAACATTCCCTTTCATGTTTTGGCTACAGCAATTTCTTGTTTGGGATTTTGGAAGTAGTTCTTTTCAGTGAACGGGGGGGGCATGGGAAACCAGGGTTGAAAGCAGAGAGTTATTTTGGCAGTTTAAATTAAATGCTTCAGCACACCTTGGTTTAAATGAACATTTATCTGTTTTGCCATTAGTCAATATTGCACCATTTTCTTTTTAACCCCGAGTTATTTCACTTGTTCACTTGGACTAGTTTAAGCACAATGCTCTGTATTTTTAAACAGCTTATGTAAACAGTTTATATTTTTAAAGAGTGTTTTTTCATCTGTTTATTCCACACCAACAAGATATTTATTCTTAGTTTTTTAAGCTTCTTCTTGTTTATTAAAACACTGGAGTTATTTACAACAGTTTTTGACTTATTACTAATTACCTCATTAATTAATTCACTGACCACCAATAGTGTTGTTTGTTCAGTCAATTGCATACATTTGAAATTCATGTTTTTTTTAGTATTTACTGGTTACAAAGAAGTCCTGAGAGGATGAAAGCGCTTAAAAAGTTGTTTGTACATGGAATAATGTTTGTTTTACACGTTACACTGGTGCTTTGTATTCTTGGTTTACTACAGCACAGGTATTGGAGCTCTAACTAGGGGTTTATGTCTGAGGTTATTCGATCCTTAGACTGTGTATTACCAGTATTTATCTTAGGACATGTTGTATTACCAGTGTTCATCTTTGGACCTGTTGTGTTTATTGGAGTTGTTATTCATTTGTTACTTCGTTACACTACGTGAGCCTCTTGTTTTTGGTTATTTCCTTAGTGCATATTCACACACCATTTACAATTGGTTACATGCAAATATTCCAGCTTGTTTCATAAAATGTACATCAGTCCCATAAACCCAGACTTTAAACTGAGCAAATGGCAAAAAAAGCATACTTCGCTTTCATCTGCAACCAGCCTCCCTTATTTAGTGACTGAAGTTTTTTTGTTTCAGAAAAAAACACAAGTTTTATAAGTCACAAATCAGGAATACGAGGCAAAGTCAGGGGCACTGCAAAACCAGGGACAGAAGTGCAAACAAATCTGCAGCAACCAGCAAAAATGTTTTACAAGGATTGCAGACTGTCACATAAGTTTCTGTTACACATTATATTTCTAAGAAAAAGGAAAACAGTATGGAGATTGTTCATTTATTTATTTACATTTGTTTAGCGGGTAATTCCCACTGGACACAGGTCTTTTTTCAGTAGAGGCCCTGGAGAAAAGCTCCACACAAAAATATATCAACAGTGTTACATGAAGAACCACTGTTATACATACAATAGTAACACTGTATCCATGCAATATGACACACAGTAATAATCAAGATATTCCAGTATCGGGCTAGAGAATACTAATAATGGTAATTGTATTCAGATAGTAATAAGCTGAAAACCGTTACTGTTATAAACTCATAGACATGGTATGAATAGATTGTTGAGTCTTCCACGAATACACAAATATTTAACAAAATTAATCAATTAACCACTTAACATTTAGTGAACATTCAAATTTAAAGTGGCAAGTGCATTGTCGCTCAACCTAATAGCTGTAAAACAAGTAAATATGCATTAAAGAAGCTTAGTAGAAGTATCAGCACAGATATATAAATATATGAACTTAAAAACCATATAGCCTCTTCTTAGTTAAGCATATTTTATGTTAAGACTTAAAAGAATTTTTTTAAAATACATTTCTAAAATTGCTGCCTTCATAAATACATATATATATCTAAACTACAATAGTTTACTATAAAATAATGTATAGTGTCAAAATGCAAGAATATGAAATATTAAATATTGTCAATGACACTAATGAAGACTAGTTACTCTATATCATGACTAATATAAAATTAATACAGAACATAAAAACATTTGTTATCTAACCTTGTAAATGTAAATAAGTGAATGTAGATGAACAAAAATAAAAACTCATAGACATCAGATATTGCTATAAACTGAAACGTATAAAGCAGACATTCCACAAGATGGTGGAATGAGCTGGAAAAGAGCTAAGAGGAATAGCAGGGGAAGACTGAAGGAGTAAAAGAGGAGACTGAGGAAGTAGAACTTGGGTGTAAGGTAGCTGGAGATATATTTGGAGTTGAGCTGAAGTGAGGTAGTTAAGTATGTTAGAAGAGGGTCTGGGAGATTGGGGAGGGGAGGGAACAGGGAAAGCCTGTGGAGGAGAGATTGCAGTGACCTGACAGAGGGAGGGAGGCAGGGTGGCTAGGGGAGGTGGAGGAAGGAGAGGTAAAAAAGGTGGGTCACTAGTCAGTATTGGTGCATGGACATAACCAGTGACTTTTTAAATGAGTATTTAGTACAGCTTTGAAGTGATTGCATGAAGGCAGTGTGGTTATAGAGGGGGGGGGGGGGTTCCATAACCTGGATATTATACAGGAGAAAAGAGCTTCTTCCGCTGAGATGTTCTTCGTGTTTCAGTGTTGCAATCATTACATTTGGGTAATCTGCTTGCAGGTTGCCCTCAGTCGGCCTGATTAACAAAGTCTTGGGTCATGCGTCAGTTGCTGCCCCTTCTTCCATGACATCAGGTCGTCAGGGGTATAAAACATGCAGCCGACGCCATGACATCAGTCTTTCTTGCCGTGCAGTGCCCGAAGCAGAAGCAGTTTGCAAGTACCGGTCGGCCGACTCCTGAAATTTTCATTTTCAAGTTTCAAAACCGAAGTCTTCAACTAAAAGCGAAGTACCCCATTGGGGAAACTTTTTCTTGCTCCTTCCGATGTCAGTAAAAGTTAATAATTGCATTACTTCTGGAAAGCAAATACCTCATAAAGATTTTCATTCATACTGTATTCCTTGCCTAGGCCCTGACCACGACGTACCTTGCTGTCGGTTTTGCGCTTTATTTAATCAGCGCACTATCCATCATCGGTATATTTTTGCCTCTAAATATTTCGGTTCTCGGTTTAATTATCCAGAAATATTGTTGGTTAGCCATCCGACTACCAGGATTCCGAAAAAACGCAAAGATAAAGGCAGAGACAGGCCACTGAAGTCCAAAACTCCCAACGACGCTTCTCCTAAGTCGGTCACCAGTTCGCCGGTACTCAGTGAGGCGCTTTTGCTGCCCCTGATACCCGCTACTTCTGATTCGCAGGCCTCTACTGAGACCCATTCGGAGTCCGGTATGCCGCAAGATACTTCAACTATGGAACTCGAGGATGTCTCTACCTTGGATGTCTCCAGAGCCGCTGTGCAGGCACCGGCTTCTGAGGGTGTACTCAGGCCTATGGACTTACATATTAAATTGACGCCTCCTTCATTACTAAGGCCTAAGTCTCGATCTAGGTCTAAAAAACTGATGCCCAGGCCACATTCTCAGACTTCTATGCCTAAAAAACAAATGATAAAAATGGCTGAAGATCTAATAACTCTAATCAGAGGTAGCCACCCCCCCCCCCCCTCTAAGAGGCCTAGGGCTGAGCTTGATTATGAATCTTCTGATCAAGATTCTGTTTTTTCTGACTCTTCTGATGGCCTGGTTTTGTCCTTACCTACTTATGAGGATTCTGATGCAGAGGACTCTATTCCCTCTGCTTCCCCTCCTGAGGATTTTTCTTTTGGGGAAACCTTACATACTCTATGGGAGCATTTTCACTGGGAAAGCCAGGAATTTTCTGATTCAAAAAAGAGGCTTAGGGATTTCCTTCTCCTACCTCAGCATAGGCCTTTGGCTATTCC
Source organism: Protopterus annectens (assembly GCF_019279795.1). Taxonomy (NCBI): domain Eukaryota; kingdom Metazoa; phylum Chordata; order Ceratodontiformes; family Protopteridae; genus Protopterus; species Protopterus annectens. The sequence continues at coordinate 392,525,533 of NC_056742.1, forward strand.
TCCTGTACTAGACATTGTTGATGATGCTTTCTCAGAATCCAATTTGGCCCCTGATTCCCTGCCTCCTGCTCCCAGTAAACCTGACAGATACTACAGGGTCCCTGAGTCCCACAAGTTTCTTTTCAAAACTCCTATTGCACATCCAGAAACTATTTCACAGGGGCCCAAGGGCATTAATGTTTCTACTGCTAAAAATCTTACCCCTTCTGATAGAGACTCCAGGGTGCTGGATAGATGGGGTAAAAAGGTTTATACTTCAGCAACCTTGGCAATTAGAGCTTTAAACTGCCAATTTCATATGTTAACATATTAGCAAGATGTTATTGGACTGCTTAATCAGAGAATGATGTTGATTCCTGACTTTGTGGAAAACAAAGACTTACAGGATTTAATGCATTGTGCTGAACAAGTTGAAAAACATACTTTGCAATGTGGTTTTGATTCTCTAGAGGCCTCTTGCAGGGCTGCTGTTACTGGGTCTGTGCTTTAGAAGGCATGCTTGTCTTAAGGAGCAATCTTTGCCTGATCATGTTAAAGCTAAATTGTTGGATGCTCCTTTAAATCAGGACCGCCTGTTTGGCAACAAGGCTGAAGAAGTTTTTAAAAAGATGGAAGATAAAGCTAAATCTATGCAAACTGCTAAAGACTTTTTACAAGTTCAGCCTCCTAGATTTAGTAGGCACTTGCCTTCTAAGAATTGGCCCTTTCCACCCCCTTCCAGGTCTTCTCTAGCCAAACCCAGACACAGCAAAAAAACCCAGGTTTCAGTCCCACGGGACTTGCACAACTAAGCAGTGGGGGGCCTCCACTTCCAAGTCTGGGAATAGCAAGATACCCCCCTTATGATAAACTGTCTCAATGACTTCCTTTTAAATTTTCCAAGCACTTATCTTCTGACTGCCCCTTTTGGAGGAAAGATTGCTCTTTGTCCAAAGAACTGGGAACTCATTACCCAGGACAAATGGGTTTTAAGTATAGTGTCCCAGGGATACTGATTTCACTTTCACACGTTGCCAACGCCAAGTGGGTGGCCGGACCCAGTGGGCAGAGGCTCAAAAACAAGTACTTTCTCTCTTAAGCATGGGGGCTAGTCAACTGGTACCAGAAGAGGAAAAGGGACAAGGTTTCTACTCCAGACTTTTCCTGGTACCCAGAAAAGACAAATCATGGCATCCAATCTTGGACCTGTTTACTCTAAACACCTTTCTGGAGATTCCAAAATTCAAGATGCTGACTCTTCACCAATTACTTCCTATGCTAGGCAAAGATGTCTGGTTGGAAACAATAGATTTAAAAGAAGCATACCTGCACATCCCAATCAAGGGAATCTTGCAGAAGATCCCTACGCTTCAAAGCAGGCTACACACACTATCAGTTCTCTGCACTGCCCTTTTGCTTATCGACTGCGCCCACGGTATTCACAAAGTGCCTAGCTCCAGTTATTGCATTTTGCAGGCAAAGACGTATTCAAATATACCCATACCTGGATGATTGTCTGATTCAGGCAGAAAGCCAGGACATACTTTGAATCATCTGGCTTTTGTAAAAAGGGTTCTAACTTGTCTGGGGTATACCATAAACAAAAAGAAATTACAACTGGTACCCTGTCAACAAATTACATTCCTGGGAGCAAGCTTGAATACAACTTCCCAGATGGCTTACCTCACGCCAGAAAAGCAAATTCATTTGACAACCTACTTCAAACAAGTTGCCACAAAAACCCTGCTATCTGCAAGACAAATACTGCAAGCCTTTGGGGTTCATGGCCTCCTGCATTCTTCTAATTCCATATGCAAGACTGCATATGAGGAAACTACAGTGGCATCTAAAAAGCCTATGGAGTCAACATTCTCACAGCCTAGAAACAATGATTCCTATCATACCTTGCCTACGCCTAGAGTTTCTTTGGTGGGCAGAGGCCTGCCACCAAAACAAAGGACTACCTTTCACACTACCCCTGCTGCCCAAACCCTAACAGCAGGTGCATCAGGCTATGCATGGGGGGCTCACCTGGCAGGGAAGTGCATTCAGGGCAAATGGAACCCAAGTCAAATGCACCTGCATATCAATCTAAAAGAACTGTTAGCTGTACAGAATGCTCTGACAGCCTTCAAGGACTACATTCTTCCAGGACAACTAATGGTAAACACGGACAACACCACGGTTATGTGGTACATAAACAAGCAGGGGGGGTACACATTCTTACCACCTCTGCAGACTAGCCATGGCATTGTGGAACACAGCTTTAAGCTACCAAGTGCACCTACAAGCTCAGTTCCTGTCAGGAAAGTTAAATACACTGGCAGACGTACTAAGCAGAAACCTCATGGACCGACACAAGTGGAAACTGGAACCAAGGATTTTCAACATGTTGACAAGTGAGTGGGGGAGCCCAGATATAGACCTCTTTGCTTCCCCCCAGAACTACCAATTGGACAAATTTTGCACAAGGACTCCCCACAAACAAGCCTGGAAAGTGGATGCTCTGTCCTTCAGCTGGAAAAACCTATCAGTCTATGCCTTCTCCCCACTGCCTCTGCTCTCCAAAGTACTACTAAAAGTCAAACAGGACAAACCAAGGATGATTTTGATTGCTCCAGACTGGCCGCGCCAACACTGGTACCACCTCCTGTGCAGTGTGTCATGGTTATCTCCACGGCACCTGCCTCAGACTTCTTCCCTGCTGTCTCAGCAGGAGAACCAGATTCTGCACCCTCAGCTTCCAACACTGAACCTTGCAGCCTGGCTAATTACTTAAACTCTCCCGTACCATCCCTCAGCAAACCTGTGATGGATGTCATCTTAGAGGCAAGGAGGCCTAGTACTAGAAAATCTTATGCTGAAAAATGGAAAAGATTCTGTGCCTGGAACCAATCTCAAGGGATGAGCACAGCAGCGCCCAATTTACCTCAGATTTTACAACACTTAACTGAGATGCTTCACAAGGGCCTGTCTTTTTCCTCAATTAAAATCCACGCCTCAGCCATTTCAGCTCATTATAACACAGAACCTCCCCTCTTCTCTCATCCACTGCTCAAGCAGTACCTCAGAGGGGCCAAAAACTTGAGACCACCCAGGAGAGCTCCAACCCCAGCCTGGGACCTTAACTTTGTATTGGAGAAACTCACTCTACCTCCTTTCGAGCCAGCTGCTACTGCAGACTTAAAATTTCTTCCTTGGAAAACAGCTTTCCTTTTTAGCAATCACTTCAGCTAGAAGGGTATCTGAATTACAGGCCTTTATGGCAGTGCAACCTTTCATCATCTTTCATGTGGACAGGGTGTCACTCAGAACCAGTCCATCCTTCATGCCCAAGGTGGTATCCAGTGTGGCTCTTAATCAGTCCATTCATTTGCCAGCCTTCTTTCCCAATCCACAGAACAAAGGAGAACGGATTCTGCATTCCTTGGATGTACACAGGCAACTTAGATTCTACTTGGACAGGACTAAACCTTAAAGAAGATCTGAACAACTGCTGGTAGCATTTGCTGCTAGGGCAGAGGGGAAGGCTATTTCAAAACAAACCATTTCTAAATGGATAAGCCATTGCATTCATTTCTGCTATAAGCACCATGGAAAACCTATCCCCCAGGGGATCAGACCTCACTCCACCAGGGCTGCATCTACTTCTACAGCTTTTCTCAGAGGCGTTCCTACCAGGGACATCCTAGTAGCTGCTACCTGGAGTTCTGTACATACTTTCATCAAGCATTATCATTTGCCAATTTTCTCTAAATCCAGAGCTGGCTTTGCCACTGCAGTCTTGCAGGGCCTTATAGCTGGCCATAATGCTATCTAAGCACCTCCTCCCAACCATAGCTTTGGGAATCAACCCATATCTAATGACTGCAACAGTGAAACACGAAGAACATAGTACAGTTTTGTACACTTACCATAAATGTAGATGTTCGAGTGTATTCACTGTTGCAGTCCTGGTTACCCTCCCTCCTGCCCCCTAACTTCTTTTGGCTATACCTCTACTTTCCTTTACTATGCTTAAAAGCCTTTTTGGTGTATTTGCTTTTTTGTTGGAGGTATACCTTTGTGTTTTTATGTTTAATTGCTCCCCATTAGGGGGACACCTGACATCTGGGACAAGGAAAACTGATGTAATGGTGTCTGCTGCATGTTTTATACCCCTGACAACCTGACGTCATGGAAGAAGGGACAGCAGCCGACGCAGGACCCAAGACTTTGTTAATTAGGCCAACTGAGGGCAACCTGCAAGCAGATTACCCAAATGTAGTGACTGCAACAGTGAATACACTCGAACATCTACATTTATGGTAAGTGTACACAATTGTACTTTCTTGGCTTTGGTTACTAGAAGTTAATTTTTGCTGTTGGGCGTAGTGGTCTAGTGGTACAGTAGGGATGGAGAAGATTTTGAAGGGATGGGACTTTAAAAGGACAGTTTACTAACTTGAGAGCAAGAGAGAGATGATTCAGGTGAAGAAGTTGAGGGAATTCAAGCCAGTTAAGTTCTCTAAGTGAGATACAGTGGTGGCTGCGATAGGATGCTGCAGTGGCAAGCTTAGCAATTTTGTTGTAGCAAGCCTTGAGCTTTTTAGGTCTGTTTGTCTCAGGTTGGTAAGTATAGGGGAAGCGTAGAGTAAAGTGGAGATAAGGTGGGAATTGGCAACACAAATTCTGGCTGTTTTGGTGAGGAATTGTTTCTGTACAATGCCCCTAGTTTTTTGTGAACTGTTTGTTATGGTTGGAAAAATGTGAATGTCGAATCTGAGATAGTTGTCAATCTCAACACCAAGTAGTTTGGTGTTTTCATGTAAAATCATATCTCCATTAATGTCTGACATAGTCCACTGTACATTCATTGTGACAAGCACTTTTTTCCATTGACATTAAGAATGTCTAATAAATTGTGTATGAGCACCTTGCAACCCACCCAATACACACACAATTAATGTTTAAATTTACTCTAGTTCAATTAAAAAGTTAGTAGAATGACGTTTTGCATCAACACGTGTGTTTCTTGCACAGGAATTAATTTTGCATGAGGATAATGCAAACCCCAGGCACGCGCACGCTTTTAACTGTTCCTCTAATTCCGTTTAAAAGTTAGTAGGACAATAAGTTTTGTATCAGCACTAACATTTTTGGAACAAGAATTATGTATGAGTACTATACAATCTCCTCCCTCCAAATATGCACACATTTTCTTAAATCATGCTTTTTTTAATAAAAAAATTAAATGAACAGTATATTTTGCATCACTGTGCATTTTCTGAACAAGAACTTTGCCACACTGTTGTCTGGCATTATTGACAGAGACTAATCCTCAGTGGCTTACTAGAAAAAAAATGAGGTAAACAAAATCGAAGTCTTCTACACAATCAAGAACAGCTGAGATAGTGAAGTTTCTTCTCACTTGGCTTCCATGTCTGGAAGACAGTATGTTAAAAGGGTCCAGTGATCGATCTGAGTTCATCTGAAGAATGACACCCTTGGACCCAGATGCCATACCCTTGCTTATAAGTTGCACAATATAATGAATTCCTTAGGATTGTAGACACATGATGGTCAAAGGTCAGGTTTCTGTCTACATCATCATCATCTTCTTTCGGCTGTTCCCGTTAGGGATCGCCACAGCAGATCACCTGTTTCCATTTCTTCCTGTCCTCTGCATCTTTCTCTGTCACACCAACCACCTGCATGTCCTCTCTCACCACATTCATAAACTTTATCTTAGGCCTTCTTCTTTTCCTGTTACCTGGTAGCTTCATCCTTAGCATCTTTTTCCAATATACTCAGCATTCCTCCTCAGCACATATCCAAACCAACGTAATCGTGCCTCTCTTGCTTTGCCTCCAAACCTTCCAACCTAGGCTGACCCTCTAATATACTTATTCCTAATCCTGTCCACCCTCGTCACACCCAGTGCAAATCTTAACATCTTTAATTCTGCCACATCCAGCTCAAACTCCTGCCTTTTTGTCAATGCCACTGTCTCCAACCCATATAACATAGCTGGTCTCACTACCCTCTTGTAGACCTTCCCTTTCACTCTTACAGGTACTCATCTGTCACAAATCACTCCTGACACTCTTCTCCACCCACTCCATCCTGCCTGTACTCTCTTCTTCTCCTCTCTTCCACACTCACCGTTACTCTGAACTATTGACCCCAAGTATTTCAACTCATCCACCTTCGCCACCTCTACTCCTTGCATCCTCACCATTCCTCTATCCTCCCTCTCATTCACACACATATATTCTGTCTTAGTCCTGCTGACCTTCATTCCTGTTCTCTCTAGAGCATATCTCCATCTCTCCAGGGTATTCTCCACCTGTTCCCTACTCTCACTACAGATCACAATGTCATCTGCAAACATCATAGTCCATGGGGACTCCTGTCTGATCTCGTCTATCAATCTGTCCATCACCATTGCAAATAAGAAAGGGCTCTGAGCTGATCCTTGATGTAACCCCACCTCCACCTTAAATGCATCTGTCACTCCCACCGCAGACCTCACCGCTGTCACACTACCCTCGTACATATCCTGTACCACTCTTACATACTTTTCTGACACTCCTGACTTCCTCATACAATACCACAACTCCTCTCTAGGCACCCTGTAATATGCTTTCTCTAAGTCTACAAAAACACAATGCAACTCCTTCCGACATTCTCTGTACTTCTCCATCAACACTCTCAGAGAAAAGATCGCATCTGTAGTGCTCTGTCCTGGCATGAAACCATACTGCTGATCACTAATCATCACGTCCCTTCTTAACCTTGCTTCCACTACTCTTTCCCATAACTTCATGCTGTGACTGATCAATTTTATCCCTCTGTAGTTACTAAAGCTGTGCACATCACCCTTATTCTTAAAAATCATTACCAAAACACTTTTTCTCCATTCCTCAGGCATCCTCTCACTTTCCAAGATTTCATTAAACAATCTGGTTAAAAACTCCACTGCCATTTCACCTAAACACCTCCATGCTTCACAGGATGTCATCTGGGCCAACAGCCTTTCCATTCTTCATAGCTATCCTTACTTCCTACTTGCTAACATGATTTACTATCCCTACATCATCCAACCTTCTCTCCCTCTCATTCTCTTCATTCATGAACCCCTCAAAGTACTCTTTCCATCTCCTCAACACTCTCTCCTCGCTTGTGAGTATGTTTCCCTCGTTATCCTTTATCACCTTTACCTGCTGCACATCTTTCCTAGCTCGGTCCCTCTGTCTAGCCAATCGGTACAGGTCCTTTTCTCCCTCCTTAGTGTCCAACCTTTCATACAACTCTTCATATGCCTTATCCTTAGCCTTCGCCACCTCTCTCTTTGCCATGCACCTCATCTCCTTATACTCCTGTCTACTTTCTTCATCTCTCTGACAATCCCACTTCTTCTTTGCCAACCTCTTTCTCTGTATACTCTCCTGTACTTCCTCATTCCACCACCATGCCTCCTTGTCGTCCTTCCTCTGTCCAGATGTGATACAAGCACCTTTCTAGCCATCTCCCTTACTAGCTCTGCTGTAGTTACCCAGCTATTTGGTAACTCTTCACTGCCACCCAGTGCCTGCCTTAACTCATCCCTGAACTCCACCTCACAGTTACCCTTTTTCAATTTCCACCACTTGATCCTTGGTGCTGCCCTCACACTCCTCCTCCTCCTCTTGATAACCAACGTCATCCTACAAACCACTATCCTATGCTGCCTAACGACACTTTCTCCGGTCACCACTTTACAGTCTCCAATCTCCTTCAGACTGGCCCGCCTACATAAGATATAATCCACTTGTGTGCATTTTCCTCCACTCTTGTATGTCACCCTATGCTCCTCCCTCTTGTTAAAATACGTATTCACCACAGCCATGTCCATCCTTTTCGTAAAATCCACTACCATCTGACCTTCTGCATTCCTTTGTTTAACACCATACCTACCCATCACTTCCTCATCCCCTCTGTTCCCTTCACCAACATGCCCATTGAAATCTGCTCCAGTCACCACTCTCTCACCCTTGGGTGTACAGTCATCACCACTTCATCCTGAAAGGTTGGGTTGTTGGCATTTGGAGGTTCTTTTCCTTGGGAGGTAGTTACAGTGGGGAAAAATAGTAGTAGCTTGGTTTTGGTTGGGTTAAGTAAGAGTTTTAATTCTGAGAACCATTTTTCGACTATGGTAAAGCAGTTCTGGGTTGTAGCTTGGAGTTTGGCGAGAGAGACGTCAGAGCAGATCAGGGTGGAGTCATCTGCATATTGAATGCAGGTGGCTTTGGGAATGACTGAGTGAAGATCATTTATAAAGACAGAGAAGAGAAGGGGACTGAGTATAGAGTCCTGGGGAACACCAATATTATTGGGGAGTAGGTCCGATAGCCTGTTTTGCCACTGAACAGCTTGTTTTCTACCAGAGAGGTAAGCATTAAACCAACTTATGGTTAAGTTGCTAAGATGTAGGGTTTCCAGGGTATGGAGCAGCTGCTGGTGATTGACCATGTCGAAGGCTTTCGATAGGTCAAGAAAGAGAGCGGAGGATATTAATTTATTATTGCGGTTGTTATTGACTGAGTCAACAAAGGAGAGAAGAGCAGTGGTTGTACTATGATGGGGGCGAAAACCATGCTGGGTGTTAGACAAGAGGTTATTAAGGGTAAGGTGGTTTATGAGTTGTTTGTGAACACAACGTTCCATAATTTTGGCTAGTGGAGACAGTATTGCTATGGGTCTATAGTTGGATGTATCCGTGGAGGTCCCTCCTTTGTGGAGAGGGATGATGTAAGAGATTTTCCCAATTGAGGGAATGGTAGCTTCAGTTATGGTTCGGTTAATCAAGATTGAAATGGGATATGCTATGACATCAGATGCTATTTGTAAGTATTCAGCTGGGAGTTGGTCAGCCGCTGGGGTGGTTGGTTTGAGTTTTTTCAAGAGAGTACGAATATAGGAGGTAGATGTTGGTTGTAAGTTAAAGGAGGGGTGACTAGGGTCTTTAGTTAAAGTTACAGGTGAGGGAGTAGAGGTAAGCTGACTGGCTAGGGACTGAATGGTCTCGGTAAAAAAAGAGTTAAAGGTGTTGGCTATTTCTTCTGGATCTTTCCCTATGAGTTTCTCAGGGGTGGGGGTGGTAGATTTGCCTGGATGAAGGAGGTTATTAAATCCAGCCCAAAATTTCTTAGGGTTATGCTGGTGTTTATCCTGGAGGTGACAGAAATATTGTTTTTTATCTGAAGTAATGGCTGCTTTTGTTGAGTTTCTAAGCTGTAGGAACTTGGTGCAGTCTAGGGGAGTTTTAGTAGCTCTCCATTTGTTCCAGGCATGGTCTCGGAGTTTAATTTTGATTTTAGTATCTCTTGTTAGCCAAGGTGCGATTCGTTCCTTAGTTCTGATTAGTCGCTTTGGGGCGTGGGAGTCAAGTATCTTGAGGAATGTGTCATTAAAGTATGACACACTCTCATCTAGGGGTAAAGTTTTTAGGATGGACCAATTACACGATTTGAGTTCTGCAAGAAATTGGTCTGGGACAAATTTCTTACTATTTCTAACTAGTCTGGTTGGGGGGGGTTAGTAGGTGGACATTTATGTTTTATAATAAAGGTAATAAGGTGGTCACTAACGTCATTGGGAAGGGTCCCTGTGGTATAGTTATTTGTACCTTTGTTAGTAAGAATCTAGTCAATGATACTCTCTTTTTGTTGAGCATTTCCAATTCTAGTGGGAGATAGAATATTTTGGGAGAAACCATGTAGGTTGATGGGGTGAGGATTTGTGTGCTCGGAGCAGAGGGACCAGTCAATGTTAAAGTCCCCTAGTACTATGGTTTCTTGAGGGTAGTTGGTGGCAAACCAGCTGAGAGTTTGCTCTAGGTTTTCTAAGTTTTTGCCTGGTGGTATATAGATTACTATAAGATTGGTACTTTTTTGGCTGTTTAGGCATAGCTTTAGGGCAATCAGTTCTAGGTTAGAGACTTTAGGAGGTTGGAGTGTATTCCTTATGATATTCAATGAATTCTTGAACATGACAGCTATTCCCCCGCCCTTTCTAGTTGTCCGATCAGCCCTAAGGATATTATACCCGGGTGGGATAATTTCTTCATCCTTAGTGCTTGGTTTGAGCCATGTTTCCGATAGACACATGATGTCAGGGGAATGGGTAGCTAGCATAGCATGTAAGTTGTGAACCTTGTTATTAATGCTTCTTAGATTGAGGTGGAACATAAGGAGGGTGCCAGCAGAGCTTCCTGCGGATTTCGAGGAGTTAGGGCATGGGACAGTGTTAGGACCTGGGTTGGGGTGGATGTCGCCATCTTTTGTGATACATTTTTTCATGTGGTCTAGTAGTTTTTGGAGGTTTAATTAGTAATTTAAGATTAGCTTTAGTTGTGGTTGCCTTAGGGTGGAGGAGGGTAGGATGTATTATCTTGGAGCTTGGGTTATTAGCAGGGTAGAGAGAGGGAGGGATAAGATTGGAGGGATGGTTAGAATGTAGGGAGGTGTGACCCCTGGGGAGGTGAGCTCCTGATAGGGCTGGAGTTTCATATCTGGTTAGAAGATAAGGAATAAGAAGGAGTAGTACTATGAAGGGGATGATAGAATATGAGTTTCTATCCATGATATAGTGAGAGGCTAGTGGGTGTAAGGACTAGGAGAATTTCCTTGGTAGAATGGGAGGGCAGGATGTGGGAGGGGGAAGTGACAGAGTGGAGATGAGAGGTTGGTGGGTGGGAGGACAGGGAGAATAACCTTGGTAGTATTGAAAGTCAGAAAAATGGGAGGGAGAAGTGTCAGAGTGAGGGACAGTTGTGATTGGTCGGTGGCAAGTGGGATGGGCTGGGCGACCTAATAAATGTAGAGGTAGTGGGGGCGGGTGGGATAAGTGGGGGCAGGGTGGGGCGCGGAGCGAGCCCAAGCGAAGCGAAGCGGGGAATACACCACAAGGAGTTTTGCTGGGTCTTAAAGGTAACCAGCTATAGTTTCAGCAGACAAAGATTTAGAGTAAATGCTTGCCGTTTTTGCTGGACGTAAATTTTAACAGTATAGTAACAGAGCCTGATTTTTAGGGAAGATACTGTCTGATTCCTGCCAACGGAACGCTTCCAGACTAAGAAACTTTAGCTAGTATGTATATTTTACCCTGAGTCACTTTGGGTGTTTACACTTGAGTTATAGTTAATAATTGGAAGCTGGTCTGTGCATTCGCACTAGGAGGGAGTCCTTCAGTTCAGCGACGATAACCTGGGTGCACGCAGTGAGCAGTTAGCATAGGGGGCTATCTATGAGGAGATAAGGGAGAGAGACAGTGGCTTTAGTATCACAGTATATGGTGTTCTGAGGCTAAATGAGATTCAGATATTGCACATTCTAGAGCCTTTTACAAAAGTAGTCAACATTTAAGTAGAACAATTACAAAGCACCCCCATTCAACAGTTAACAGCACAGTAAACTTTGTATGCGTACCAACTGTTGTCTGGCATTATTGACAGAGACTAATCCTCAGTGGCTTACTAGAAAAAAAATGAGGTAAAGCAAAATCGAAGTCTTCTACACAATCAAGAACAGCTGAGATAGTGAAGTTTCTTCTCACTTGGCTTCCATGTCTGGAAGACAGTATGTTAAAAGGGTCCAGTGATTGATCTGAGTTCATCTGAAGAATGACACCCTTGGACCCAGATGCCATACCCTTGCTTATAAGTTGCACAATATAATGAATTCCTTAGGATTGTAGACACATGATGATCAAAGACCAGGTTTCTGTCTACATCATCTATCATCTTCTTTCGGCTGTTCCTGTTAGGGGTCGCCACAGCAGATCACCTGTTTCCATTTCTTCCTGTCCTCTGCATCGTGCTCTGTCACACCAACCACCTGCATGTCCTCTCTCACCACATCCATAAACCTAATCTTAGGCCTTCCTCTTTTCCTGTTACCTGGTAGCTTCATCCTTAGCATCTTTTTCCCAATATACTCAGCATCCCTCCTCAGCACATGTCCAAACCAACGTAATCGTGCCTCTCTGGCTTTGCCTCCAAACTTTCCAACCTGGGCTGACCTTCTAATATACTTATTCCTAATCCTGTCCACCCTCGTCACACCCAGTGCAAATCTTAACATCTTTAATTCTGCCACATCCAGCTCAAACTCCTGCCTTTTTGTCAGTGCCACTGTCTCCAACCAATATAACATAGCTGGTCTCGCTGCCCTCCTGTAGCCTTCCCTTTCACTCTTACAGGTACTCGTCTGTCACAAATCACTCCTGACACTCTTCTCCACCCACTCCATCCTGCCTGTACTCTCTTCTTCACCTCTCTTCCACACTCACCGTTACTCTGAACTATTGACCCCAAGTATTTAAACTCATTCACCTTCGCCACCTCTACTCCTTGCATCCTCACCATTCCTCTATCCTCCCTCTCATTCACACACATATATTCTGTCTTAGTCCTGCTGACCTTCATTCCTCTAATCTCTAGGGCATATCTCCATCTCTCCATGGTCTCCTCCATCTGTTCCCTACTCTCACTACAGATCACAATGTCATCTGCAAACATCATAGTCCACAGGGACTCCTGTCTGATCTCGTCTGTCAACCTGTCCATCACCATTGCAAATAAGAAAGGGCTCAGAGCTGATCCTTGATGTAACCCCACCTCCACCTTAAACGCATCTGTCACTCCCACCGCAGACCTCACGCTGTCACACTACCCTCATTACATATCCTGTACCACTCTTACATACTTTTCTGACACTCCTGACTTCCTCATACAATACCACAACTCCTCTCTAGGCACCCTGTCATATGCTTCTCTAAGTCTACAAAAACACAATACAACTCCTTCCGACATTCTCTGTACTTCTCCATCAACACTCTCAGAGCAAAGATTGCATCTGTAGTGCTCTTTCCTGGCATGAAACCATACTGCTGATTACTAATCAATCACGTCCCTTCTTAACCTTGCTTCCACTACTCTTTCCCATAACTTCATGCTGTGACTGATCAATTTTATCCCTCTATAGTTACTACAGCTCTGCACATCAACCTTATTCTTAAAAACTGGTACCAAAACACTTTTTCTCCATTCCTCAGGCATCCTCTCACTTTCCAAGATTTCATTAAACAATCTGATTAAAAACTCCACTGCCATTTCACCTAAACACCTCCATGCTTCCACAGGTATGTCTTCTGAGCCAACAGCCTTTCCATTCTTCATAGCTATCCTTACTTCCTCCTTGCTAATCCATTGTACTTCATGATTTACTATCCCTACATCATCCAACCTTCTCTCCCTCTCATTCTCTTCATTCATCAGCCCCTCAAAGTACTCTTTCCATCTCCTCAACACACTCTCCTCGCTTGTGAGCATGTTTCCCTCATTATCCTTTATCACCTTTACCTGCTGCACATCTTTCCTAGCTCGGTCCCTCTGTCTAGCCAATTGGTACAGGTCCTTTTCTCCCTCCTTAGTGTCCAACCTTTCATACAACTCTTCATATGCCTTATCCTTAGCCTTCGCCACCTCTCTCTCTGCCATGCACCTCATCTCCTTATACTCCTGTCTACTTTCTTCATCTCTCTGACAATCCCACTTCTTCTTTGCCATCCTCTTTCTCTGTATACTCTCCTGTACTTCCTCATTCCACCACCATGTCTCCATGTCTCCTTGTCGTCCTTCCTCTGTCCAGATGTGATACCAAGCACCTTTCTAGCCGTCTCCCTTACTAGCTCTGTTGTAGTTACCCAGCTATTTGGTAACTCTTCACTGCCACCCAGTGCCTGCCTTAACTCATCCCTGAACTCCACCTCACAATTACCCTTTTTCAATTTCCACCACTTGATCCTTGGTGCTGCCCTCACACTCCTCCTCCTCTTCTTGATAACCAACGTCATCCTACAAACCACTATCCTATGCTGCCTAATGACACTTTCTCCGGTCACCACTTTACAGTCTCCAATCTCCTTCAAACTGGCCCTCCTACATAAGATATCCACCTGTGTGCATCTTCCTCCCCTCTTGTATGTCACCCTATGCTCCTCCCTCTTGTTAAAATACATATTCATCACAGCCATGTCTATCCTTTTCGCAAAATCCACTACCATCTGTCCTTCTGCATTCCTTTGTTTAACACCACACCTACCCATCACTTCCTCATCCCCTCTGTTCCCTTCACCAACATGCCCATTGAAATCTGCTCCAATCACCACTCTCTCACCCTTGGGTACAGTCATCACCACTTCATCCAATTCACTCCAAAATGTTTCTTTCTCATCCATTGCACACCCAACTTGTGGAGCATATGCACTAACAACATTCATCATTACACCATCAATTTCCAGCTTCATAAACATCACTCTATCCGATACTCTTTTCACCTCCAAAACACTCTCAGCATACTGTTCCTTCAGAATAACTCCTACGCCATTTCTCCTCCCATCAACACCATGATAAAACAATTTGAACCCACCTCCGATACACCTAGCCTTACTCCCCTTCCATCTGGTCTCTTGCACACACAATATACCAACCTTCCTTCTGTCCATCATATCAGCTAGATCTCTCCCTTTACCAGTCATACTGACAACATTCAAAGTTCCGACCCTCACTACCACAGTCCTAGCCTTTCTCCTCTCCTCCTGCCTTCGGCCATGCCTTCTGCCTCTTCTCAGGTTTCTGTCTACATGTGTTCCCAAATCCATGGCCACTGAGACTGCTTTTGGGAGCATATTATCAGTTTGGCAGTTTCCAAGATTAGCAGTCTTCCCAAAGGATGCCATTATTCATTTCTTGGTATTGAGTTTGACATAGGCACTGGCACCAGTTATTACTCTGTCTCAGGCCTTCTTGGAGGGTATTTGTGTCTGGAGGATTCTATGGCTGTGCCTAATTTGCAGTTGTCTTGGTCATCCAGAGGCCCTTGATGTAGACCTTGACTTCAGAGAAATGGATGTGAAAAAGGAGTGGCGCCAGCACAGAGTCCTGAGAGACTGTGCTAGTGACTGGCCTCTTTGTGGAGGTAGACTCCACTGTCTTAACTTCCTTGGTCCTATTTGTGAGCCAAATGGCTATCCAGCAGGTGAAATAAGCTAGGTTTGTGAGTTTGAGGGTGGTATTGTGTAGAATGCTTTGGTCAGGTCGAGGTAGGTGGAATACATCATTTTGCCCTCGTCCTTTGCTTTGGAGATCTTCTCATAGAAGTCTACCAGGCCGAATAGGCATAACTTGCCTTTGACGAAACTAAATTTGGTTGAATTCAGTGTGTAAAGATTTCCAGTGTTTTATACAATTTCCATGGCTTTTCTTGTGAAGCTAGTCAGACTTATGGGGCTGTAGTTACCCAGGTCCATAGATGGCCCACCCTTGTGTAGAGGGATGACAGTTGCAGTCCTCTATTTGCTTGGCGCAATGCCTGCCTGGAGGCTGTGGTTAAATAGTGATTCTAGCGGGCCTGATAGGCATATCTCTCAACTGTACAGATTTTCACAGGAATGTCCTAGTTTTTGCCTCATATTTTTTGTTCGTTTTTCATAAAATCGTGTTTTTTGGCAGATTCGTGGCAAATCATTAAAGACTGAAATTAGAAAATAATGACAGACATTTGAGTTTCAGACTTCATACCTTTCAGAAAATCCATGCTAATGCAAAACATGTTATCCTATCAACTTCCTAAGCTTGTAAGAGCAATATTTAAAAATTGTCCCTATTTTTGGGCCTTTGTCCCACTTTTATTTATGGGTTTGTCCAGATTTCTTGCTCTAAGAGGTATGCTGATAGGTCATGTTTCATGTTAATAAGGAGGCATAGCCCATCAGTGTGGCATTCTTGTCCCTGGAGAGTGCTTTGAGGATCTATCTGTTCACTAATGATAGTTAAGTGAGTTGTGGATGAGGATATTTCCTGAGGGGTGTCGGGGGGGGGGGGGGTTTAAATTTGGAGCTAAATTTCTCAACCAGTAGATTTGCAATATCTTTTGTCTCAGTATAGGTGGCTCCATTTACAGTTAGTTCTACACATTGTTGTGTATTGCCATTGAGGTTGCAAAAGAATGCCTTGTGGTTGGCTTTGGCGTGGGAGGCTGTTTTCTATCTCTTTGATTAGCCCCCAGAGTTGCATGTTTAGATTGAGAGAGTTTTTTCCTTCCTCGGCATTGCACTTCCTAAATTTTGCTGTGGTTTTCTTCCTTTTTTTATACAACCTATTGATGTTGGGATTCCACCAGGGTGGTTTGATTTTGAGTTTGTTCTGTGCTTATTTCAGGTGGGTACAGCTGTCTCTGTGCAGTCGTTAACATGATAGTACATGGATTCCATGAACAATTCTGCACAGGCAGTGGTGTTTTCAGGGTTTAGACTTCTGTTTTTCGTGTTTTCAGGGTTTGTTAATGAAATCTGATAACATTGAATTAAGCTGACCACTGTAACATACTGGCTTACATTAATAAACAGTTCTTCAAAGAGATTTACAAAACTCCTCTTATCAAAGCATCATTGGAGAAACATTTCTTCTAAAACAATCTTTCAGCACAATAGCTGTTGAATCCACAAAAGTGGTTTATTAATATATGGACCTGTACCATATGCTGTTGCAATAGAGTATTAGATCCCTTTCTTGGTGTACATTTTTTAATGCTGCTTTTACTTAAAATATTACATCTTGAAATTGTACTCTATCTCACTGAGTATGTTCTCTTGGGCTGTGTCCGAAAGTGGTCTTGTCCTTGCATCATAAACATAAGACAGATTTTTCAGAGTACAAGGAAATGCATTATTTCCACCTGCGATCGATTAGGAAGGATGTCATGAAAAATGTGTTCGTTTTTACAGAAAATCTGTACACAGTAAGTTTAGAAGACAATAGGTACATCATATTGCTATACTGCAAAATATATAAAAATAAATTCCAGTTGACTTCCATAATTTACTTGGTTCAGGATAGTAAGACAGATTCCACCAACTATAGGCTGGTTTCTTTTTTTTTTTTTTTTTTTTTGTCTGATTAATACGGCATGATTATAGAGCCTATCTGTTCTGTAAAACACCATCAAAATACTTCAGGTTTATTTATCTTAAGGTTTATAACCAAGTAAAAGTTAAATGAAGCAGGAAAATGCTTAATAGAAAATGCATTTATGACATGACCAGATTAAACATGATAAATCACAGAAACATCTGAAAAGATATTTGCAAACTTGTCAAGGTATTGTGGCAGATCTCTTTAAAGGTTTGTCAGCACACTGATTGTTGCACTTAGTTTATAAAGATGTTTAACTGCCTGATATTAGTATCTGAAATAGTCAAACCAGCTGGAAATATTGTGAAAAGAAACTTGGATAGTATGATAAGCTGGGTTTAAGCTACTGCCGTGAGCCAAGTGCAAGGTGTTGTGGAAAGCACTGTTAACATCCATGTTTCTTCAGGTCCTGTAATGTTATCAGTGCAAAGAGCTGATTGATTTGTTATGCAGAAGAACCTATAACATCTGAATTAAATGAATTAAAACTGAGACTGAAAGGGATGTGTAGTCATTGTGCTGATCTTGGAAAACACTAGTATTTAGAGTTTGGGTGCAAGAAGAAGCAACTCCATATGCCCAGGATACAAAAACCCAAGAAATCGATATAAGATGGTGGGATGTTTTTCATATTGTCTCTTACTGTTATTTAACAGCAATAGGGGCTCTGTGTTTGAGAAATTCAAGATGGCAGGGCAGTGTGACAGCAGTAGGAAGCAAGAAAGCAGAACAGAATGCTACCAAGGTAATTTCTTTAGCAAAAAGACAGGGACATCAGTGGTGTACTCTGGACTGTGCCATGTTGTTGTCTAATGTATTGGTTTGCCGTGTAGTAATTTCAGACAGTAAAATGCTTGACACGAAAAGGTTTTCACCTCCTTACTGAGTATTCTGTCAGCATGTTGTAGGTTATTTTTACCATGGAGGCAGAATATTGTGCATATATGTACACAGACAAGTGTAAAACTAGAAGCAAATAATCAAACTTAATACTCAAATCCCAATTACTTTGAGGAAGCTTTGCATTTATATCATAATACTAAAGTATAATTTGTCACCTTGCCATGGGAAGGCTGCATTTTATTTGTAGCATACCGTTGAAGCTAGTGTGACTTGTCTGAAGTATTAACCAAGCATAGGCATCATATTATGCTGTCTGTAATTATCGTTTTTTTCTTTTCTTTTTTTTTTTGTAGTATATGATGTACATAGTAAAAAAAAAAAAAAAAGACAAGAATTCCTTTTTCAAACTGTTGCATGGGCTTCTGTAGCCACAATGCAGGGGTGTGACTTGGGAATTCCAGATTTGTACTTGAAAGATAAAAACAGTCACCTCCTTATTCTCCCACCCCAAAGACTTAGTGGTTGGGCAGTGCACATTTTAATCTGAAACACTGCTCCTCCCTCCTTTTGGTTAGCAAAGAGATGGAAGCCGCTGCTGATGTTAGATTTTCATGACTTTTTGTCCAGTATACAGAGGTGCATGTAAGAGTTAGCTAGATTTTAGTCAGTGTTGTGAGCATATTGCAGTAAGCCTGTGCCATGTCCATCAAATTAGATGAAGTCCATTCACACCCCCAAACACACACACGCATGACTGAGTCACTTTTCCAGTCTTGTCTTTTTAACATTAGTGCTTGTGAACTTCTGACGATTTACAGACCATCCGTGGATCAATAAAAGGCTGCAAGAATTTGAGGCTCTGTCTTTACTAGCGTAATATGAGATTTATATGACTAAAGGAACAGTAAATATACAGCAGGTATATGTACAGCTCTGCTCCATTCGAGAGGTGAGTACTGTTAAGTGCCTGAAAAGGGTATGTCTATTTAAAGGTGCATATGGCTGGGCATTGTATGGTCCCAGTTATCAGTTGCGTAGTATTGTTTCCATATTCTTTCGTTTTCAATATTTGCATATGCAAATATTGGTTTTATTGTGTCTTTCGGCTTTTCCCGGTTAGGGGTCGCCACAGCGGAACTCCGGTCTGCTAATGATTGGCAGTTGATTTTTATGTACCGGCTTGCCAGGCCTGACACACAACCTTCAATGAAGGTACACCCATTCACGCATGTCTCCACGCAGAAGACGCACTAGCTGAGAATCGAACCGGACAGCGTTTTACTGTGAGGCAACAACGCTATATGAGGCTGGTAATTGTCATCCTGGAATGTGTCATGTTGAACAGGAATGTGCTTTGTTGTATAAATCTGCAACAAAAGCCTCCTGACAGTGATGCAATTCTCATGTTATAACATGTTGCAAAAATTTGTGTAGGCGCCCAAGTCATGACTGACAGAGTCAAAGGACAAGTTCATTTACCCAGTAAGCAAGGACTAAATAAAATAAAATAAAAAATAATATGCTGATTACAGGTGACCGTTTTTGGTGAAGTCATTAGCTACAGGTTGACCTAACAAAGTATGGTTGCAGCTACATTTAGTTGCAAGAAGCAGATCCAAGGAAAAGATGGTGAGCTGCAAGCTAGTTAATAGTTTTATTCTCTGATATGTAGTGTGCTTGGTATTATAGCATTGACAGCATTAATAGTAAATTGTCTATCATCAGATCTTGCATATGAAAGGTATTACTGTATGGGTGAGTTCATGGGCAGCACAGTAGCAAGAGACAAAGGAACAAGCAGGTTCAGTCAGGTAGTTGAGGCCCTTATTGCGTTAACATGACCTGTAGGAAAAATACAATGTAATGAGATCAAGCTACTTGTTTGATGGCAGTTTGGTCAAATCCTTTTGGTCAAACTGGATTTGACCAAACATTTAATTTGGTTAAATGTTACATTTAGATATGTGTGATTGAATGCATTTAATATGGTGGTTGTGCATGTGATTGGTTTTAAGGTTAGACTTTAGAATTTGGTTGAGGTTGCAGCTGAAAAATTAATTTAGCTTATCATTAGGGTTAGGTTTAAGGTTAAATTTAGATTGGAGTTTGTTAGGTTTAGGATTAAGGATAATGGCATGTGTACTGAGTGTTGTATTATGTATGTGAAATGCTTGTATTTGTGATTCCCTTAAGAAATGTTGTGGACAGTCCTGTATGGTTTGTGCATTTTTGATTATTCTAGTTTTCAATGAAACAGTTTTCTGTTTTTTCCCAACTATTTGGACTCCTAATGCTTTCTTTGTGTAGTTTGTTTTAGAGTACAGGACCCCTAAGACATATACGCAGTGTTCTGCAGGACCACCTACGTAAAGGAGCTTAATTAGTGGCTTTTTACAGCATATTTTAATGATGTCCTGAAATGGGCCTAATTCAGTAGACCGAAAGACCATACGGTCGACATTGGAAACACCAAGCCCAAAACAACGAAACTAAACAAAACCGAAGTTTCACATTACCGAAATGCCATTTGACCATCAAGTTCCCCACATGCAGCAGTAGAACAGCGGAGTGTAAGTTGAAACTGCAATGACAGTGAGATCGTGATACAGTGAGGATCGGAGAATATGCCCTCACTGTAGTGCGATCTCGGAGTTGGTATATATAATTAGGGAGGCTGTGGGGGGGTGCAGCCCCCCACAAGAGCAAGAAAGGCTGAATGGCATTTTGATTGTGCCATTCGTTAATGGTAGGTTTTGTTAATTTTATTTAGATCCATTGGATTCATGGGATATTTGAGTTAGCTGGGTAATGGCAGTGCAGGATATTCCAGTGTAGGATGATGTTTGTTTTGCAGGTGCATTAAAATTAGTCTTGTGTTTGGGGAAGTGCAGTACGTAAGTTTAAATGTTAGTATTATTACTGACTTAGGAGGTTATTTGTTTGTAGAGCTTGCGGGGGATTATTTTTGTAGTTAGCGGCATTGGGAATGTTTTGTAGTAGTTTGGTCAGTGTGGTTGCTATGTTTGTGTTTGTCGGTGTTATGATGGTCGATGATATAGTCGGTCATGTGAACATTTGGTGTTGTGTCCTTTCGTTCTTTTGGGCTCAGTGTTGTGGATGTCGATCAAGTGGCCTTTTGGTCTACTGAAGTAGACCCCCCCTGAAATACATGATAGACAAACTGCAGTTTAACTGTTACATCATAGATAGGAGTAATGGGGTTACAAGATTTAATCCCAGAGGAGGTGCTTGGTGACAGGAAGAATTGTCTTCCAGAATATTTGCCACAAGTATGAGATGAGAAACTGGTCTGGCCTCAAGGTAGGAACAGGGAGATATCGCACTTTTGAGGAATACAGTGCATGCAGTCACTTTCCCCACTTCCATGAAGAAAAGCTTGGCACTTCTCAGCATCCATCTCTGCTTCATTTCTGCAGTTGTTCATCAATGTAGTATATTTGGACTTTATTTTGAAAAGTGGTAGACCTTTCCTGCAGCCTTTTTCTTGCCTTCACGGAGGAATTTATGTTTGAGATTAGCCTTGTTTTGCTTCACAGTTTAACTGTCCTAGTTAGAGCATTGCTATTCTAGATCATCAGTAAGGTGGTTTTAAAGAATTTATATTCCCTGACAATTTTTTTCAGATTTAAGCAGGTATAAATTTTAGTGATGGATTTAAGAAGGCATTACCAGCTGCTGTTAAATGCTGGATATGTCAAACTGACCCTCAAAATACGGACAGCTTTGTAACTATTATAGAGGGTATTATGTTATGAAATCATATCTGAGGAGACATCTGGTAAGTAGACTGGCAAAAGTGGAATGAAACAAAGAAGACCCTGTCTTCCTGTGCTTCAAGTATGGGAAATGGAGCCATATTGCAAAATGCTGGGGGAGGGTAAACTCAGTAGCATAGTAAGGGTGGAGTGAAGGGGGTGCAATCCTGAAGTACCCTTCCTGCATTCTACTTTCTGTACTGGCATTTCTGAATGTCAGTACAGAAAGTAACTTACAAACTTTTTTTTTGCTCTTCCGTTGAAGAGCTGTGTTTCAGATGTGGCATGTGCTTCAGATTTGTATGCAGTCTATTGGAGCTGTCCTTTTTTTGTTGTATTTGTTTTTTTCCTATTCAGTTCGAGCAATGAGGTGGGGAGCTAGTTCAGGGGTTGGCCCAGGGGACTACTTGAGCCAGCTTACACCTCTTTGTAAACTAGAAACCCCTATTAAAAAGCTAACTATGGGAGGAGGGGGTAATGAGGCTATGTAATCAGGTCACTAGTAAGCTCATAGAAACTGTGGTCTTCTGTTGTGCAAAAGTAATGAACTGCACAATAATAGTGGATAGGCAGGAGCGTTAAGGGTTTTTGCTTCTGGCAGCATGAACACCATGGTGAACGCTGATTATTCGGGTAAGAAAGTCCCATCCCATTCCCTAAGGTTCATATAAGCAGTGTGTTTAATTGGGGAGAGAAGGCCCTACCCTGTCAACCAAATGGAAATACAAACCAAATTGAGAAAGATGCTGCTGATTCTAGTACTCTCTCACCCATGATGTTATTATAAGGAAGGATTTAATGTTCTTTAAAGATGTGGAGAAAGTGGAAGAGGTACTCAAAACTGTCCCCATTACAGAGGCGGGAAAAAGATACTCCACAGACCTACAGAAAATAGCCACCCTTATTACCTTAGAAGATAACCTTAGTAGAGATTGCATATGGTCCATAGTTATGGTGGGAGACCCTAGAAAGACCAAAGTATGGATAAATTGATCCAGAGAAACAGAGCCACAGTAACATAGGAGAGGTGAATAGACAAGGAGGAGACATAGTCCCGTTAAACCAGGGTTTAAAAAGATGCAGAAGAAGAACCCAAAGAGACTGAGAAACCTGAAGAACTCAAGAAGAGGCAAAACCAGAGAAGATTAAGGGCAAGATTAAGAGCAAAACTAATTCCTCCATAAAATAAAAATATGTCCAACCCTAGAATAAGGCAAGAAAGAATCTTTGGAGCAATGTAATGCTTTCCTTAGAGGGAGAAGTGGCCAAGCCGCCTGCTTCTATATGCATAACTGATGAAGCAGGTCCCAAACTTTCTGAACTCTCAGTAAGTCAGCTGAACTTTAAGAGGCCCTAATGGAAGGATGAGAGCATAAGTCAGGGCCAGCTAAAGTAGGGTAGTTGGGGAGGTTTCCTCAGTGAGATTACCACATGCTTATGCATACTTTTAGGTACAAAATTATCTGCCCTTTGAGCAGTGAGGGAAAAGGAAGAAGCACGACAGCTGCTGCTGTCCAAACCTTTCAGGACAACAATAATGAAAATAGCCCATGTGTTAGGAGGCCACTTACTCATGAAAAAAAATGAAGTCAAAGGTTCTGGACTAGTTCTGTTGGCCTGGCATAATGAAAGAAATTGAATACTGTTATTCTAGCAGTCCTCAGTGTTAAATGGCAGCACCAGATACTGGATTTAAGTCCCCCCCAATCCCAGTGCCAATAATTGAGATGATCTTTGAAAGGATAGCTGTGGATATCATAGACCTATTAATCATGTCAAGCAAAGGACACCAGTACATAGTGGAGCTTCTAAATTATTATTTTTTTTTTTATTTTATTTTTATTTTACATTTGTTTACCGGGTAGTATCCGACTGGGTTGGGAGCCCATTTTCAGCAGAGACCCGGGGAGAAAAGCTCAAACACATACAGTACAAATTAGACAGTTGACTGGAACAAACATGCAACAATACATATTAAATAGATTTAACAGTGCAGAAGGGTATTTGCGGTATTTGAGCTAGTTAATAATTAACACGCGGAACTCCAAGACTTATCAAAGAATACAGATTGAATAAGAAGTGAGAGAAGACTGATAGCTGTTTATTAGATAGAATTGTGAGAAAAAAATTAGTGAGTAGAAAACGGCAGGACAAAGAAGAATTGCAGAGGTAAAAGAAAGGATTTTAAGCAGGAGTAGACCTGCCTTCCAACTTCCTGTGCCTGTCTGCCAAGATATAAAGTGTGCCACCTAACATAAGTTTCATCATAATAATGCTTAACTTTTAATAAAATGAATAGTTTAACCTTTTAAGTTTTAAATGAAAGTAAGTGGCTTTAATTTCATATATAGATAAAAGAATCAAACTGTAACTTTTTAAAAAGGGAACTAGTAAGGTTATTTGAAGTAGGGAAAGAAAAAAATGATTTACCTTGTAAAAGGTAATATTCAGTACCTGTTCATAAGTATTCAAGCGCTTTTTTAAATTAATAAGAATTCATAACCATGAAATACATTGATTTTCATTTATCCTTCATTTTTTTTTTTTTTTTTTTTTTTTACTCTTTTTGTCTTTTATTAACCATCCATCTCTTGTTGCGTTTCTCTTCAAAGAAGTTGATAGATTCCAGTCCATTTCTTCTGTTTTTTCTAGGATTTTATTTTTCTTCATAAAGTCCATTGCATCTTCCAATGTGTTACATTTTTTTTCCTTCTGGAAGGTGAATCCTTATTTTTGCTGGCAACACTATTTGTGTGTTAATATTGTTTTTCTTTAAGCTTTTAACAAGTGGCACACATGCTTTTCTCTTTGACACAACTAATGATGAATAGTCATTGTCAAATCTTATAGTATTTTCTTTAATTTTAACTGGATAATTAGTCCATGTAGCTTTCAAGGCTAAATTATTATCTTGAGTTCAGAAAAATCTTACAATCACTGACCTTGGTGAAGGTGTTTTTTTCAAGATGAATTGGAAAGTGATCTATGTGCCCTTTTAATGCCAAAGGAAAAAGCTTCAGGCAAGTTCAAAGTTTTAGGTAGCCGGGTATTAAGGAATTGAATTATATTGTCTCCCTCCTCTTTTTCACAAATACCGTAAATACTGATGTTCTAGATCTGTTCCCTAAGTCTGCTGTTTTTTCCCGGAATAAGTTGTT
Source organism: Protopterus annectens (assembly GCF_019279795.1). Lineage (NCBI taxonomy): Eukaryota > Metazoa > Chordata > Ceratodontiformes > Protopteridae > Protopterus > Protopterus annectens. Next base: position 392,550,285 of record NC_056742.1, read on the forward strand.
TTGTTTCAGAAGAAACTTAGCGTTGTTCTCATTTTCAAGTAACCTTCCACCAAAATCAGACATTGCCTCTTCTATACTCAAGATTTGTCATGCTTGTTGGTTAAGAGATTCCCTCAGCACTTCAACTTGTTTTTTTACATTGTTCTTTAAAATTGTCCATTTTGCTTTCTAATTTATCTGTCTTTACAAATAACTCACTGATGTTATTTAGGATAGCCTGTATGTCTTTTTTGATTGTACTGTCCTGTACATTGGGCTTAGAGTGGTTCATTCTGAGGCAATTAGTTATTTCTAGTTTTCTTAACAGGAAAAAGCAATTAAGAGTTTCAAACTTATTTTTTGTAGTAAATCTTTCAGAAGTTCAGCTATAAATCCATCAAGTTTTGAAATGTTCTATTTGAGTTTTTAAGTAAAAATCCTGTCAAAGATGTTAAAATGAAGCAAAGCTAAAAAAAAATCACTGTTGTTAATGAACAGGAAATTTTCTGATCCCTGGCCAAACTTCTCCTTGTAGAATAAGTAGTAGTGGCCTCCCCTGAAAAGGGGCCACTAGTCAAGTGGGGCTAAACCTGGTCAACAAAGGAACTACCACATAGGTGGCAGTATACTAAACACCAAAAGTGTGATGAGACCTAGGGACACACAGGTGGACAGTGGTCTCACCTTTGATAACCACATAGCCACAACAGTTAGAAATTCCTTCTACGTGGCACACCTCATCACTAAGGGCTTTTCATCCAGAAAAAAGGAGGTCATTGTCCCTCTGTACTCATCCCTCATTAGACCCATTATAGAATACAATGCCCCGTTTGGTATGTACCTTACAAGACATCTGCAACAACTAGAAAAGCCACAGAAATACCTCACAGAAAGAATCACAGGCCTAAAGCAGATGCCTTATGCTGATCATCTAAAGAAACTCCAGCTGTACTCTATCACATATCGCCTACTCAGAGGTGATCTCTGCCTAACATACAAGGCCATGTCAAACCCAGAGTTGTTGGTCATGCTACACTTAAAGAAATCCCAGTCCCTCCGAGCTACACACTCCAGGGATCTTAACCTTGTCATCACGATGAATAGAATATGCTGAAGGGATAGGTTCCTGACCCAGAGACTCCCCATACTCTGGAATAGGCTACCCATACATGTCAGGCAGAGCGCCTCAATGGCCCTCTTCAAGAGAAACTTGTTGATTGGATGGGAGATAGGAAATTCACCCTGGAGATCACATCAGTAGCCCTGCTGGACAGGGGTCCAGGAAAGTGAATATTTGTGAGAAGCAATAGCCAAGGAATCGTTATGGCTAGGCTTGTGTAGGCCCTAGGGCCGATAGCCTAGTATCTACCTATGGACCTGTAGATAAATAAAATAAAAAGAAATAATAAAATCCTTAAATTCTGTTTATTGCTGATCCCATCCATAAATGAAATATGTGATAAATAAAATGATAGCATCAGACTATTCCTGGGATTCAGAAGGGTTTACTGCACTTTGTAAGCCCAAGAAATTCAGGTACTGTTTTCTTGTGACAAAGATTTACAGGCATTGTTAATAGCACAGACTGCAGACTTGCTGGCAAGGCCACGTGCAAATGTGACAATCTTTTGGGAGTGGTTAATGCTAATTTAACTGCAAGTTCTCCCAGATAATTAGCTATGTGCTCTCCGCAGAAGTGGTGCCAGTGCTGGAATAGTACAGTAGAGTGATTCAGAGATTCACCCTACTGCATTATTTTTGTCTTGATGAGGAAAAAGTGTACTGTCTTTTGACTGCTGGTTTGCATCTCAAAGCCATGTCTGTGTTTACGCATTTCTGTAGTGTTGTGAATCCAGCACCTTCGATGTTTGACCTTTTCTGTGGAGGTGTATGTGTGCATTTGTGTGCATATATATATATATATATATATATATATATATATATATATATATATATGTGTGTGTGTGTGTGTCTGTATATATACATACACACACACACACACACACACACACACCTGAGGTCGAACTTAAAAGGTCTGAACATCCAAATGTCAGTGTCGCTAAAGTCAACACAAAACAGTTGGAAAAAAATGTCAGCATGCAACTACAAAACAATATTTTTTGCAGGGGTCAAGATCCCTTGCATACCCCATGTGAGGGGGCTGCACCTCCACCTACTGATTATGTATTCCAACTTGGATCATACAATGCCAGGGAAAGGGCACATTTCACAGCCCTACTATTATAACAACCATGCACAACTTTCAATCAGCTGTTTCATTCAACAAATTGTTTGTTGTATTCAAAATTACTTAAAGCCAGCTTCTGTTTTTTTCTACACACTTTGGCTGATAAAACAGATGGCTGACAGTTGTGCGAGATCACACAATTCTCAGTGTTGGGGAATATGCCCTTTCTTCAGGAATTGTGCAATCTCAAAGTTAAAATAAGTAATAAGGCGCAATTATTACAATGATCATTTATAATAAAATAGTTATGAATACTTTACTATTAATATAATTTAATATTACATAATTATTGCAGTTTTTAATTAAGCAATTAGGAGTGCTATGTAGTGGATCTGTTATTATACATACTACTCTGGGTAATTTCATTCTAGTTCAAGAATAGATAATATTTGTAACAACATAACATGCCTACAAGGTAAAAGAAGTAAAGACATACCCCTGATTATAGATCATTCCAGTCTACACTGGAGATTTAACTACTGGAATATACAAACCCAGGCATGCTTTCTGGCACCTTCCTTCCCAAGGAGAGTTAAGATGGCTAAGCTAAGTCCTCTTCTTTCTCACACCAAAGTCACTAATTAAACTCTGGACACCTAGATCCTAATGTGTTGTTCCTCACTGATATTGCAGTTGGCATCAAAATCATTTTTAATATTCTCTCTTGCAGGTCAGAAGGATTATATGAAGGGGAGGATTAAAAAAGCCCTTTTTCTGTAAGATACACATATGTTGTGAACGAATGTTATATGTTTGTGATCTTTAGTAAAATGCAGGAAGCTTTGAATTTGGTCCTATGGCAAAAACAACTGTTTCTGAAGGAGTGCATGCTAGAAGGAGATATAATACTGTAATAATCCTGTTTGTTAACCAGGTAGAACCACTGGACACACTCTTTTCAGGGGTGATTCTGAAGCAATGTCTTGTTAAATGACTTGGTCAAAGTAACACAGGAGGTAAATGAGGGCCAAGAAAATTGAACCCTGCACCACTGGCCACTGGCAATGTTCTCTAGCAGCTGTCATCTGCCTTTCAGAGTCCTGTAACAACTCGGCTAGCTGGCTGTTACAGTGGACAGCCTGGGAGCTGCCTGGCTACCAGAAAGAAACTGTAGTCCTACTTCAGGATTCAAAATTTTAGATCCTTATTTCACAAGGCCAGGAACTTCATCCCTCCCTGTCCTCTCTGTTTATGTAGCACAATGCCAGCCTGCTAATTTTCTGAATCAAAATGTTTTCTGGAAGGAAATCCTAAAAAGCATGGAAAGTTAAACACACTGCTCTGAACTCCAAGCACAGGTACGCAGATTCCACTCCCAGGAAGACCACCTCCCTTGTGTCTTTAATGTCTCAGTGTTTGATCCTCAACCTGTCAGAGATGCGTCAGTCATAATTATCTACTCTAGAGAAGATGTCAGCCTGCTGGCTCATGTCAGTGATATAAATCTCTGATGGCTGGTTAAAAAAGGCATCAAAGGCTTAAGACAATTTGTTCCAAAGTGACCTTCATATCCTACATATGTGTAGGTGAACCAGCAGAGAATGACAAGCCACTATGTATCTCAGGCCATTTAAACTTATGTCAAGGTAGACAGCTGATCTGAGAGCACTGATATGACTAAGACTGTGGTTTTACCTGGAACAGGAAAACCAAATCAAAGCCCAGAAACAGAATTCTTTGAATAAGAGCAAAGTAGGATTTTTCTGGTCTAAGTGATGTTCACAATCTCTAAGAGGAGTTTGGGGTGTCCTCAAACTACTTTGAGAAGCCTCTTGGTAGCAGTTTAAGTCAGTCATCCAGGTAAGGGGAACGTGTATATTTTTTTCTTTTTCAGGATAGTTTCTATAACAGCTAAGCAGCTGATAAAAGTATGTTGCGCACATGATATTTCATATAGCAATGGGAAAAACTATAAATCAGACGTCCTGATGCTGAACCTCAGAAACTGACCGTCTTGATATACAGACAGATCTATAACACAAAATCAGTTTTCTAAGAGTGTTTTTGGGATCCTGGATGGATTGGAAATCTGTGGTACTGTTTTTGCACAAAATATAACCAGGACTAGAACACCTGTTTCAGAACATTGACTTTCTTTCCTCACCCATCTGCCCAACAGGACAGTGGCCTGTATGGGTTAGCGGTGAAAGCTGTCCCACTGGAAAAGGGAAGTAGCTGCTAGATGGCTTGGGGTGGGTATACTAAAGAGAATGCATCTACTGAGCAAACGGATCAACATTATTGGAATACAGTTCTACAGTTCTACAGTTTTCTGTGTAGAGCAAAACTGACCCAGTCTCCCACATCTTGGAATCCCGCTTTCTAAATAAGAAGTCCTACAGATATAAATTTTTTTTTTCCGGGGGGCAGTTTGCAGTAAGAGCATCCAGAGAAGATTGGCCTGTGCTATGCAAGTCTGCTTTTGCAGCCTATCCTTCTGTGGTTCAGTTTACCAAAACACTAGCCCTTTTTTCATGCTAAAGGTCATGCACCAATTTTACCTCAGCCTTATGTTCTGTTATTTCTGCAAGTTTCTGCTTAATTTCCTGGTCATAAAGGTTGCATTTACAAGAGTACTGAGGGGTTTTATGCTGCACCTCTTAAAGGAATTTTGAAATCTGAGGTAAGGAAGTATTCTCAAGGTCACCCCATGACAGCTGTCCAAAGCCACAAGTCTGTGAGGTCTTAAACAGTCCGTGGTGTTAAGCAGCTTGTTCAAAGACAATGGATCGATCTTCCCCATTCAGTTTCCTTTGTCTCTTTTCTTCCTCCAAGGCCCACAGGACTGATGTCATCTCCTTAGGAATATAGTAGTACTGCCTTGATTTGTGTCCCTGCAAAAACAGAAATATGTGTAAATCCCACCCCACCCATGCCAGGTGAAAAAAAGAAAGATTTACATAACTTGGTTAAATATATTTAACAAAGAAACTGTTAACATTGTCAGTAATGTACAAGGCCACAGACCTGGCAAAACCCAGAAAAATGTAACAGTATCCCTGCAAGAATCCATACCCCAAGCTTAAATACACTGTCATTCAACCATGGAGAAAGGGAAAGTACACTTTTATCTTTGATGTGAAATGCTGAAGTGTAATATGCAAGTGGGTGAAGTAAGGAATCTGCCTTCTTTGGCTGTGTTACCACGCAACAAGTATGTTTAAGGAGAGTTGTGGGGGGCTTGGGACTTTCACCTGCAAAACTGTGTTTTTTTCTAGATTTTATCTGCTTGCAACTTTTTACACTACTGATTCGATGTCAGAGGTTTCTTTTTTAGTAGTTTCAGTCAAGTGACAAGAAACTAAATTTTCTTAACCTCAAATACTCTCTGTTCAAAGGCATTAAGGTATTTTGGTGCAGTCCGACTTTCTTGGGCTGTTCTGGTAGCTGCTGAAAGGAGCTCTACTTAGAAAACCCCTCTGAAGCATTAATGTATACTGTCAGCCCTATACAGAGCTGAGGGCATCTTTTAGAAGCTTTTCCAGTTGCCTTAAATGACTGCTTTAGGTAGGCAGTGTGGAAGAAATGCCTCTGATATGAGGTTCTGGTAAATATAGGTACCCTAAAACAATAGCTTGGGCCTTGTCATTAATGACATGTTAAGCCCATAATCCAAACAGTGAAATGAAACAATACCTCAATAAATTACTGTGCTTATAGCGGAATCTAAAGAAATGGCAGAATCCTGGGGACAGACTCCAAATCATCTCTCTAGTTCCTGCTGTTTGCCTATTGAAGAGACGAAGGCAGTTTCAAGAATTAATAGTTCAGATTCCCCCACCAAGAGAGCCTCCTCTGCAAAGGCTGTCCTCTCATAACAAGGATCTGGTGCAGTCAGGCAATGGACTACAGTAAGGCAAGCACTTCTGCACATTGAGACTGTTTCCATGTCGTGGCACTGATGAAGATACTGAAAGCACCATATAAAAATAAAGGGGGGGGGCTGATTAGGTATCAACATAAGCACTTGATGCATTTTCGCTGGGGACATGTGAAATGATTGTCTTGATATCTCTTCAGAGTTCCTGATTGGGACTTGGCTGTGACCTGTACTCTACAAACTCCCTATGTACTCTAGAGTAGGATGGTCACTGGCAGTGAACCCTTGATTTTCCCTGGACAAGGAAGAAGGAGACCCTTGAAAAATCTTAGCATGCCTATGTGTGAACAGAAGCAATATTTCTTGTAGGCGAGAGAGGAATCCTAGAACTTGCCATCTTGTTCATTTCTAATATTTATGTGCTTCTTCTCTGTGAAGGTCTTTTTCAGGGTTGTGCATCACCTGACCGGACTATGTTCAACCTTTTCAGTAATTGAATGTATTCACCAAGAACATCATGTTTTATTTATTTTACCTCATTGTGACAGATTTTGCCTACAAGCACACACATGAAATAGCAACACCCAAAGACGATTCTTATTCCATATAAAAAACTGGAGTAAGATTAAGAATGTCTCAAACATCAAGGTAATCAAGGAGTGGTTGAATTAATTGTATTACAACTCCAGCTGTAACAGTGGCAGGAAAGAGCCAATTAAAAACTGAAAAGTAGAATGACTCCATCATTGTCTTTGGATATGAGCTACATTAAGTGCCAGTGACAGCTTTGTCCCACAAAGCAGAACTGCTCTGCATGGTTCCATCATTGTCTTCGGATATGAGCCACATTAAGTGCCAGTGACAGCTTTGTCTCACAAAGCAGAACTGCTCTGCATGTTGATAGAATGTCTCTCTACAAGTGAGAGGAATTCATATATTAACAGTCAAGACAGCCCACAGAACATCAACCATCTGCTCTACATTGAGCTCTAGAAACTCAAGCACATCTAAAATAAAGCATAATTTTACTTCTAGACAGACTGAGTCTCATTAAGAAATGTAATTAAGTACACTTGTATGCACTTGTTAGCTTCCTCAGTTGTGCAACATTTGATAAAAAGCAACTTGAGTTTCTACTACTTTAGTTGAATGATTGATCAGACTTTTTGTCAATACGTTCAAGAGGTTTAAGCGACTTGCAAAATGATAGGCTTCTATTTGTTTAGCCATTGTACCCTTTGACGCATCTTTTTGTTCCTTGATGCTTTGCATAAATTGTGCGTGTCATGCCTCTCTTCTGTTTTCCAAGTTTTACCTCATGATTTCTATGAATTCAGTCTCCCTGAGGTACATAACACATTAGATAAAATGGGTGCTAAATGCTTTTTTCTTAAACTAATATGCTGCTTTTTAGTGCATTCGTCATGACTGACTACCCACCATTTTCTACATTCTCAATATTTCTGATTTACACACTGATGTTAGAGCGTTGTAAAAGTTTAAGACATGATCCTATCAGATGTTAAAGTCCACTGACGAGCAGTGTTAGTTCTACAGTGAAAAAAGGCAGCAAGCATGTCTGTACTGTGCATTTCTAAATGGTAGTAGCGTGATGCGTACTTTAAAAAAACAGGCCAACTATGACAATAAATAAGAAACATTTCCATCATCAAGCAATGGCAAATCATTCATCTACTTCATCTTGACTTCCAGCTCAACATAGATTCAACTTGCAGAGTTAAACTTGTTGAGAATTCAGTCCAAAAAAAAAACTCAGGGCCAAGCCACCCAAGCAATCTCCCACATCTATTGCATGGTAGCACCACCATCATCACAGAATCAGAGAAACTTGCAAGAAAAAGAAATCATTGCTGATTTTCACTTGAAACTATATAACAATAAGCTTGGCTTTTATCTTTGGTTAAGTATCTGAAAGAACACTAATAAAACTGTTTTTTCAAAGTAAAATGGAATCTAGAGACTTTACCCAACATGGCTGTTGTCCAGGCAGATCATACAGTACAAACTTATTGAATTTCTATAGTTCAGTCATCAACATTTTGGAGAATTATACAGCAACAGAAGTTATATGTTTAAATTTAACCAAGACTTTTTATTCTGTCCCAAATGTAGTTATCCAACAATAAGGAAAAGTTGAGATGTAAATGGATATGTATTTAGCTGGATAGTTTTGGGTAAGTGGCTAGGGATTATGTGTATAGATTAAAGGTGGCATCTCAGTCTTCCCAATAAACTGAGGAGTATCCCAGGGGTTTGTCCTGTGCCCTTTACTGTTTAACATACTCATGACACCTTTGGCAAAATTAGCATTGTGCTGTGTTCAACAAAATTAGTATTGCGCTTTGTTCAAAAGTTTGCAGATGATGCAAAGTTAGCTGCTATAATGATTACATAAAGTCAGGAAGTTCTGCAAAAATAGTTTAATAGATTATACTCATGGTAAGAGCATAGTCACATCCAGTTTAATAGTAAGAAATATGTTGTATTGCATTTAGGACATACAGACAGTAGCCATAAGCTGTCAATAGAAAAGTTTTCATACAATATGAAGGAATTTAAAGAATTGGAGAATATGTTAACACAACATCTGTAAACTCCAAACGCAGACAGTGTGTTTCTTAATCATTAAGAATATAAGAACAGTGATATCATGTAACGAAATCATATTGATCCCACTCTATGTACCATTGATAAAGTCCCAACTTAATATTGCTTCAGCTTTTATGCATACTCCGAGAGTGATATTAAAAATTAGAAAGAATACAAGTTGTTATACAAACAAGATGGTACCATCTGTAAAAGAATCCACATTAAAATGAGACGTTATCAGCACTGACATTGTATTCTGTTTAATAAAGGTTAAAAAGAGAGCGTCTAATATGAACTTCTGACTTATTCAACAACAAAAAATTGAGTATAGCAACAGGTGCAGTGATTGTAGATCATAGACTTGGAGCAAGAAATAATAAAGCCAATATGCATAAGGAACTCTACAATAAGAAAATAAAGTGAAATTATTTTCATAAAGGGTAAAAAGGAAGAGGAATAGACTTGCAGTTAATAAAAGATAATTAAAATATATAGCTCAATCTAAGAGAGACACATATTTTGGAGATGCAACATTTATGCTGAGAACAAAAGGAAATTGACTCTTTCATGATCCTGGCCTACAGAGCAATCCAAGACCCAAACCTAATGAACTTGCTGCATATCAGTAAATCAAATGGAACTAGGACTACCCATTCCAGGGACCTAAATATGGCCTGCAACTTAAATAGGACATGCTGGAGGGACAGATTGATCTCCCAGTGACTGCCACATCTTTGAAACAGGCTACCAATTCATGTGAAACAAAGCATCTCTATGACACTGTTCAAGAGGAACCTGGATGAGTGGATGAGGCACCATAAATTCTTACCCAGGACAGCATCCACAACATCCTGGATATGGGCAGTCATCACTAAATGCAATCTTTGGTATTGACTAGCATTTTCATGGTATTACATTGGGAGGAAACAGCTAGGCTTAAAATTACCTCCGGGTTGATAGCCTAGTAATCTCCTATGATCCATAACTGTGTCCATGAGCATAAGTAAACAAACATTGAAGCCATACTGGTAATGATTTTTAAGGGAAAACAACAAATGGAGTTGCATTTGACCAGATAGAACCTTTGGAAGTTGCATCTCAATGAGGTGTGAGGATGCCATAACAACAGTTTTCTTTCTCAAGTATAAAATGTTTGTTTGTCTTTCAGCTTTTTCCCGGTAAGGGGTCGCCACAGCGGAACTTCGGTCTGCTAATGATTGGCAGTAGATTTTTACGAAACGCCGAGGTGCCAGCTCGACGCCCAACCTTCAGCGAAGGCATGCCCATTTACGCACGCATGTCTTTCGAACGCTACCCAACCGCGGGGAGGAAATGCAGACTCCACACAGAAGGCACTCCCAAGCCAAGCAGAGAATCAAACGGGAGAACCTCTTGCTGTGAGGTAACAACGCTACCGCCATACCACCGTGGCATTTTCTCAAGTATAAAATGCTCCTCATAATTACTGTTTTGTAGCATTAACTGAACACAGACCTTGTTTTATCTATTTCTAACTAATGAAATGCAACTGCAAGCAATGCTGTTGTGCATAGCATTCAACAGTAAAACGTAAGATATATATACCAGTGATATTTACTAACTCCTAATGATATTTACCAACAGGTTTGCATATGTTAAATTGAGTCATTGTTTTGCAAGTTATATTTCATTGATTTTTTTTATCAAATGTGCTAGGAAGAAATGAGACATATATGATCAAGACTGTAATATGAAGTCACGAATGTGGGATGCATTTAATGTGTGTAAGTTTTCTCCTTACTCTCAGTCTCAGAGGCAGTATGTATAAAAAGCAAAGTGTGGCCATGTTGGGAGTTCTGGGGTTTTGAAGTCCAACTGCAAAAAAATGCTTTTCAAGTATTACAGTGAGTTTCACTTCTTGATGTTATGGTGAGTGATTAGTGTTTTGACTGCTTGATGTTATGGTGATTAGTGTTTTGTTACAACACATTTCAGTGCTGATCAGAAATAGATTACGCTTCTGCTGTGGATCCATTTTAGACATGATGTTTAAATTGAATTTGTTTATTTCTGAAAAAAAAAAAAACTAGTGAGCAGCATAATGTGCCCGTTTTTAGCATGTGTTAAGTACAGATGTACCAAAAATATTCTCAGGTTATGAATTTTACGAGAACGTGTGTGACTTCAAGCAAGCAATGCATTTGCAGACAGCTGTATTTTTAAACAGCAAAGGTATGCCTGAATGTTCCACAAACATTTCCTTAAGAAAACCACACCTACCTCTTAGACAGTTTTGCTGTTAAAGGGCAGTTTGATCCTAATTTGGACTTCACAGATCAACGACTAACAGTTCCAGACTGCTGGATCTTTTCCAATGTATTTATTAAGCAAAATACCAGAATTTTCCACTAAGTGGAAAGTCATGCTTTTCTGAAACCCTTAGGCCTTTGAAAAACTAATTCTGCTGGCTTGCTGTGCAAGTTAGACTGTCACTTTCCAAGCAAAATAATCTGAAGAATTCCAAAGTCAGATCTTTATTCAAGATATGGACAAAATACAAATTAATCTCATTGTATTTTATATAATGTTAATATTCAGCTATTAAGTGGTTCCAGTTCAAGTCTAGTCATTATTTGCCAAATTATGTGGTTTGACACATGTGGCAGACCACACAATACAGCCGGAAAGTTTCAAAATGATGTGATCATGCAGAAAGTCCATCAGAAAGTACAGTGCTCACTCAAAGCAATGACCTTTCATTTAATGTTACCAGAGGAGAAAGCTTCCTGAAGTATGACTTTGGCTGTTATTCCACAGACTGAGTAGAGCTTGACTACCAATTGTGACATTCAGTTTATGGGATATGTAATGATACATGTGGTTCATGTAACCTAATCATCATAAAAGTGTACAAAACCTTTATGGGGAGCACTCTATAACTGCCTGATGTCTGGATGTGACTATTGATTTTTTTTTATTTTATTCTCGTATCATTATCAGAATTCAAATATAAATCAAGTTCTTTCTATCTGATTGTCTTTACAGTAATGTACTGTTAAAATTCAAGACCAAAAAAAAAAAATCTCAAAGTACTGCATTATTGGCACTGATAAACTGAAGTTTATACTTATGCCAAGTAGTACTGAATTCTTTTTGTCTTTAACATTTCCATATTTTGTTTAATTTTGTTTGCAGTGTGCTCATCCTATGTCTCATTCTGTCAACACAGTACAAGATGCATCAAACAACTTATGCAAATGACTACTGTCTGGATAAAGGCACACATTTCACCCATCTGAAAGAGGTGGTTAATACAAATGTAATACAGTCCTTAAATATTACTGGTGTTATGCAAGAAATATGGTCTCTTTGACGCATAAGCACACACAAGGCAGGAAGTGGCCTTCAAGTGAGATATCTAAGAGTGCATCAACATACAGTGAGCAAATCTATATATACAGATTGAGCCAAAAAAGTTAAAATTTTGACTCTGTACTGTTAGACCACATTTGATTGATATTACATATGTCACTTATAGGGCATTAAGGATTACCTTGATGTTCTTTGAGTTTCATTGTTGCAGTCATCACACTTGGGTTATCTGCCTGCAGGTAGCCCTCAGTCAGCCCGAATTCCAGAGTCTTGGGATTTCTGCATCGGATGCTGTCCCCTCTTCAATGACGTCAGATCATCAGGGGTATAAAACATGCAGCAGATGCCATTACATCAGCTTTTCTTGCCGAGCGGAGCCTGAAGCAGAAGCAGTTCGCAAGTGCCGGTTGGCCGCTGCTTGAAATTTTCACTATTTGAGTTTCAGACCTGAAGTCTTCTAAAGCTAAGTACCCCGTTGGGGATCCTTTTTTCTTGCTCTAACCGATGTCAGAAAAAGTTAATAATTGTCTTGCCTGTAGAAAGCAAATACCTTACAGAGATTTTCATTCTTACTGCATTACCTGTTTAGTCTCGGACCACGACGTTCCTCGCTGTTGGTTTTGTGCCCTGTTCAACGCCCGAACTTTTCGTTGTCGGGCTATTTTTGTCACTAAATTCTTTTGCTCTCGTTCTCCGTATTCCGAAATGGCTTCGATAAGCCATCCAACTACTGATGATCTGAAAAAATGTAAGGATAAAGACAGAGACAGACCGCATAGGTCCAAAACTGCCGATGACGCTTCCATTAAGCTAGTCGCCAGTACTCAGTGAGGCGCTTTCGCAGCCCCTGATACCCACTTCTCCAGATTCCCTGGCCTCTACTGAGACCCATTCAGAGTCCGGTATGCCGCGATATGCTTCTTCGACTATGGAACCTGCGGATGTCTCTACCTTGGATGGGTCCGGAGCCGCTGTGCAGGCCCCGGCTTTTGAGGGTGTATTCAGACCTTCCGATATTTGTATTAAACCGACTACTTTGTTTCTGAATAAAACTACCGAATTTCTCACGCCCAGAGTTTGCACTACAGCTAGGTAACAGACGACCAAAGCGCATTCTCAAGCTCCCATGCCACAGAAACCAATGCTTAGAATATCTGAAGACCTTATTACTTTAATTAGGGAAGCCAGCCTTACCCCTCTAAAAGACAAAGAATTGATTTCCCTTCTGATTCAACAGATTATGAGTCCAATTACTCTGACCCCTCAGATTACCAGGACATACCCTTATCTACCTATGAGGATTCAGATGCAGAGGATTCCATTCCCTCTGCCCCCCCCAGAGGACTTTTCTTTTGGTGAAACCCTGCATACCCTCAGAGAGCATTTCCGCTGGGAGTGCCAGGACTACCCACAGTCCAAAAAGAGACTCAGGGAATTTTTAAACTTGCCTCAGCACAGGCCTCTAGCTATCCCCCCTGTTCTGGAAATTGTAGATGATGTCTTCATGGAATCCAGTCTTACCCCTGATACTTTGCCACCAGCTCCTAGAAAGCCTGGCCGGTACTACAGAGTACCTGACTCTCACAAATTTCTATTTAAAAATCCCTCTGCAGATCCAGAGACCATTTCCCAGGGACCTAAAGGTATTAAGGCTACTACAGCCAAAAACCCTACACCTTCGGTCAGGGATTCCAGGGCTTTAGATAGATGGGGGAAGAAAGTATATACCTCTGCAACTCTTGCCATCAGGGCTTTAAATTGCCAGTTTCACATGTTGAAGTACCAGCAGCATATTACAGAACTAATTAAACAAAAACTGATGTTGATTCCTGTTTGTGCATAACATAAAGATTTACAAGAGTTAATGCATTCTGCAAACCAAGTTGGAAAACATACTTTGCAGTATGGTTTTGATGCCATAGAAGCATCTTGCAGGGCTGCTGTCACTGGGTCTGTTCTTAGAAGACATGCTTGGCTTAAGGAACAAATCATGCCAGACCATGTCAAAGCAAAATTACGTTTATTTGGCACTAAAGCAGAAGTTCTTAAAAAGATGGAGGAAAAAGCTAAATCTATGCAAACTGTTAAAGATTTCCTACAGGTACAGCCACCTAGATTCAGTAGGCATTGGCCTTCAAAAAACTGGTCCTTTCCAGTCCCTCCCAGACCTTCTCAGTCCAAACCCAGGGGCAACAGACCACCAAGACTACAGTATCAGGGTATTCACAGATCTAAACAATGGAGTGCTCCCACCTCAAAAAACAGAGAGTGGTAAGCCACCCACTTATGGAAAAAGTTCACAATGACGTGTCCATCATCTTTCCCAGCCATGCCCAAGTACTTGCACCCCTAGGAGGAGAACTCGCCCTGCATGCAAAAATCTGGGAGTACATTACCCAGGACAGATGGGTCTTAAGCATTGTGTCCCAGGGATACAGATTCTACTTCCACTCACTGCCAACCCCAAGCGGAATGCCAGACCTCCCCCCAAACCAGTGGGCAGAGGCCCAAAAGCAAGTACTTTCTCTTCTTAGTATCAGGGCTATTCAACCTGTTCCAACAGAGCAAAGAGGGCAGGGTTTCTACTCCAGACTATTTCTGGTGCCCAGAAAAGAAAACTCTTGGCGCCCTATCCTGGGATCTGTCAATTCTCAACACCTTCCTGGTGGTACCAAAATTCAAAATGCTTATTGTCCAACAGCTGCTTCCTGTGCTAGCCAAGGACTCCTGGCAGGTCAACCCAGACTTAAAGGAAGCTTATCTGCACATTCCCATAAGGGAATCTAGCAGGAAATATCTACGTTTCAGGGGAGGCTGTATGCACTATCAGTTCTCTGCACTTTCCTTTGGCTTATCCACTGCGCCCCATGTATTCACAAAATGCCTGGCTCCAGCCATTGCATACTGCAGGCAGAGAAACATTCAAATGTACCCATACTTGGACGATTGCCTGATTCAGGCAGACACTCAGAAATTGCTACTTCAGCACCTGACATTTGTAAAGAGACTCCTAACATCTCTGGGGTATACCATCAACGAAAAGAAGTCACATCTGGTACCCAGCCAAAAAATTGTTTTCCTGAGAGCAACCTTGAACACAACTTCCCAGATTGCATTCCTCACTCCAGAAAAACAAGTTTATTTCACAAACTACTGGCCACCCAAACCCAGCTATCTGCAAGAAAAATACTGCAAGCCCTAGGGTTCATGGCCTCATTCATTCTCCTAATTCCATATGCAAGACTACATATGAGGAAACTTCAATGGTACTTAAAAAGTCTCTGGTGTCAACATTCTCAGGACCTAGAAACAGTGGTTCCTATCATTCGTTGCCTAAGGACAGAGTTCCTTTGGTGGGCAGAAGCCTGCTACCACAACGAGGGACTCCCTTTCACTCAACCCCCCCCCCCACTGCCCAAACCCTGACAACAGACTCATCAGACTATGCATGGGGGGGCTCACATGGCAGGCAAATGCATTCAAGGCAAATGAAGCCCAAGACAAATGCACCTGCATATCAATCAAAAAGAAGTGGTAGCTGTACAGAATGCACTGACAGCCTTCAAATACCTTACCCTTCCAGGACAACTCTTGATAAAGACAGACAACACCACAGTTATGTGGAACTTATTCCTACCCACTCTGCAGGTTAGCCATGGCTCTGTGGAATACAGCCTTGAGCAATCAAGTGCACCTGCAAGCTCAATTCCTGCCAGGCAAACAAAATTCACTGGCAGACGACTTAAGCAGAAATCTAATGGACCCACACGAGTGGAAATGGGAACCCATCTCATTCAAGCTTCTAATCCACAGGTGGGGGACACTGGAGGGGGACCTCTTTGCTTCCCCCAGAACCATCAATTGAGCAAATTTTGCACCAGAACTCCCCACAGCCAAGCATGGAAAGTTGATGCCCTATCCTTTACATGGGAAAACCTCTCAATCTATGCCTTCCCCCTCTGCCCCTCCTCTCGAAAGTACTACTCAAGATAAAACAGGACAAGCCAAGGACAATCCTGATTGCACCAGACTGGCCATGCCAGAACTGGTACCCACTTTTAAGCAGTCTGACAGCAGTGCCACCCTGACACCTGCATCAGACCCCTTCCCTGCTGTCCCAGCAGGAGGGCCAGATTTTGCACCCTCAGCTGCAAACCCTGAACCTAGCAGCATGGCTCATTCCATGAATACATCACCAGCAACCCTCAGCAAACAGGTGCTGCATGTCATCCTTGAGGCCAGGAGGCCTAGTACTAGGAAATCCTATTCAGAAAAGTGGAAACGATACTGTTCTTGGAGCCAGTCTCAGGGAAAGGACACAACCATGCCCACCTTACCTCAAATCCTAGATTATCTAGCAGAACTGCTCCATAAAGGCCTATCCTTCTCTTCTATTAAGATTCATGCCTCCACCATCTCAGCTCATTACAATACTAAGCCACCCCTCTTCTCTCACCCTCTGGTCAAACAGTTCCTGAGAGGACCTAACAACCTAAGACCCATGAGGAGAGCTCCCACTCCAGCCTGGGACCTTAACTTTTAGTAGAGAAGCTCACACTTCCCCCCTTTCAGCTTGCTGCTACGGCAGAGTTAAAATTCCTCTCTTGGAAAACAGCTTTATTTCTAGCCATCACTTCAGCAAGAAGACTGTCTAAGTTGCAGGCCCTTATGGCTGTGGAACCCTTCATTATCTACTTTGCGGACAGGGTTTCCCTCAGGACTAACCCATCATTTATGCCCAAGGTGGTATCCAATGTGGCTTTAAACCAATCTAGCCATTTACCAACCTTTTTCCCTAATCCTCAGAATAAAGGGGAAAGGATCCTGCACTCCTTGGACGTGCACAGGCAGCTTAGGTTCTACCTTGACAGGACTAAACCTTTCAGAAAGTCTGACCAGCTGCTAGTCAGCTTTGCTACAGGAGCAGAGGGCAAGGCTATTTCAAAGCAAACCATCTCCAAATGGATAGCACACTGCATCCATTTCTGCTACAAACACCGTGGAAAACCTACCCCACAGGGAATCAGAACCCATTCCACTAGGGCTACCTCAACCTCTACAGCATTTCTCAGGGGAGTCCCTACCAGGGACATCCTGGAAGCTGCAACCTGGAGTTCTGTACACACCTTCACCAAGCATTACCACTTGCCTATCTTTTCTAAATCCAGAGCTGGATTTGCTACAGCAGTTTTGCAAGGCCTACTAGCCAGCCCTAATGCTTCTTGACTGCCTCCATCCTTCCTCAGCTTTGGGAATCAACCCAAGTGTGATGACTACAACAGTGAAACATGAAGAACCTAGTACAGTTGTGTGCACTTACCATAAATGTAGATGTTCAAGTGTATTCACTGTTGCAGTCCTGGTTACCATCCCTCCAGCCTCCTGACTTTTCTGTATTTTCTACCTATCCTCTTTTTTGGCCATTTTTTATGGTAATGGTATTTACTTTCTACTGGAGGTGTTCCACACAATGTAATTGCTTCCTATTTTGGGGGCTCCTGACATCTGAGGCAAGAAAAACTGATGTAATGGCATTGGCTGCATGTTTTATACCCCTGATGATCTGACGTCATGGAAGAGGTGACAGCATCTGACGCAGAAATCCCAGGACTCTGGTATTCAGGCCGACTGAGGGCTACCTGCAGGCAGATAACCCAAGTGTGATGACTGCAACAGTGAATTCACTCGAACATCTACATTTATGGTAAGTGGTACACAACTGTACTTTTCTAAGACCATGCATGATAGTCATTCTTGTTGTTATGATATCATCAGATGGAATGGTAACTTCTACTTCCTGACAGGTAACTCTCGCATGTGATAGACTGGTAACCACTACATTTAATTTTTTTGTATTTGTTTTCTGGGGTAGAGCACTGATCTCCATGGACCTTTTTCAGAGTCGGCCTGGGAGCAGTCTCTGGTTAAGAGACTTGCACTGGAGGCTGAAGAAATTAAACCTTGCACGACTGGACCTCAGGAAACAGCTCATTTACTGCCAGAGTGATTTACATGACAAATCATGTATGATGCAGTATGTCAAACTTGAAAATGCAGTGATCTTTCACACTTCCTACTGCTTACTCATCCCTCAGCAAGGTAGCCTGTTAACTTAATATCTGATGTTCTTGGGTTTATAAGCAAGTACTTCGCTAGTTGCCTTTGCGGGACATTTTAAGCCTAGTTAACTTCTCTCAAAGGTGACAGTTGAACCCTGTATCAAGTGTCTGCGAGGTAAACACTTTAACCATTATACCAACCCCCAAACCTAACATACCCTGATGGGAGCTACTATATCTTGGTCAGCAAAATGGAGCTAATACATTTCTCTAGGTGTCTTCCCACAAGGCTTCAAGCCCCTTAAAATTAAGGTAGGTAGGTACATGTAAACCATTCTGCTTCCATACTAATAACCACTACAAATAGCAAAACAAAACATGTCATCTTTCAATTCTGCGTACCTAAACAGGACAAGGATCTTTCCAAAGACATCAATATTAATGCCATTCCAGTTTTTAGAGATTGGTAATGCACAATATAGCCAATATCCTGAATATACTTCTTTACTACTGCACACACACAGGAAAAACAGGTCAAATGAAGAGAGAATGTGATGGGCATTAGTGATGGCTAGAAAGCTGATTAACAAAAAATGTAATCAAAATGGAATAGTGTGTAAACCTGAAATAGTAACTACTGAGACAAACTTGAAAATGAATACTTTGTATACTGCTAGAGTTGATGTGGTGTTACATAATAACATTTTAATTTTCAAAACTAGCATACACAAACAATTATCTGGCACTGTTATGGTGTCTACTATGTCACCCGATTTGTGCAAAAAGTTTCATCAGGAAAGAAATTTAATTTATAGTTCAGTTTATATTAATGATGTGCTCTAGGATTCATAAAAGTATCAGCGCCAGTGATAGTTGGACAGTGCTAGACTACCAGGTGTCAGGACAGAGACAGTTTCCAAATGAAACGCATGGTAAAGCTGCACGAAGAAGCAGCTCATTACCATGTCTCTGAATCGCATACTGACCATGCTAGTGTCTCCCCAGAAGTCCATGCATCATGGTTACACAGGTAGATTTCAACACACACACACACAACCAGACATTCATACACATACACAACCATGCAGGAATGTACTCACACCCATGCCTAGGCAGCAAAAATGTGCCTCCATCACCCACCATTTGCACATACATACAGAGAGGGCTTCACTGTACAAACCTCCTACAGGCCGACAACCCAGATATATATCTTTATACATACACACACACACACACACACACACACACACACACACACACACACTTATTGTGTGTGTGTGTCTGTGTGTGTGTCTGTGTGTGTGTGTGTGTGTGTGTATATATATATATATATATATATATATGTATATATATATAATATGTATACGTATGTGTGTGTGTGTGTGTGTGTGTGTGTGTATATATATATATATATATATATATATATATATATATATATATATATGGGTCTACGTCAGTTAGTTGAAGTCTTCATCTGTCGAATGATCGTTTCAGTGAACTTTTTCCCACGGTAAGTAACTAGTGGGCCATTATTGGGAGTTTGCCCTTTTCCCCACTGTAGTGCGATCTTGGTGTTGGTCTATTTAGTTAGAGGAGTGTGGGGGCACAGCCCCCCACCAAGGTGAGTTTTAAATGCTGTTTTTGTTGCAGTCAGTAGGTTGACCAACTTGTTACATATTGTGGAAAACCGTTTCGCTTAAACGATCATTCACAGATGAAGTTTCAATAAATAGAAAAAAAATGCAACAAGGCTCCCACAGATAAAATAAGAACTCCTTTAATAATCATTTCCAAAAAAAAAATTTTTTTTATGGAACTGAATATTATTAAAGGAGTTCTTATTCTACTGCATATGGAGTTTCTTTTTTTTTTTCAATAAATTGGGTCGAAGAGCCGTTCAACATTTAGAGCGTTCAGTGTGATATAGACATATATATATATATATATATATATATATATATATATACACACACACACACACACACACACACACACACACACACACACATATACATATGTAGATGTGTGTGTGTGTATATATATATATATATATATATATATATATATATGTATGAATTTATTTATAAATAATGGAATACCTAAATATTTGTGTGCTTAATGTCAGTAAAAAATTATTGAAACCTTAATACTGGCATGAATTTGCACATCTCTAAGGAATAACCTTGCAGTATGCAACTTAGAAAGCTTCATTTTTTTGTTGCACTTATTGCATAATTGTTGCAATTTTGTTTTGTAATTACATAACTTTGAGTAGGGTACAGATGAACACAACTCGTAGTTTCTTCCAAACGAAACTATGAAAGAAAAAAATCTCCAAAGGGACCATGCTGCCCTGCACCTCCCACTGTGTGGGACTTCACTCTCACACCCCCTTGCTTATATTGTCTCCACAATTGCACATCCTTAGAGAAAAGGAAGAAGGTAGGAAAAAAGCTGCAGTGCTGTCTGACTGCTTTTGATTTTGGATTGTTTTGACTTTATTCAAGGTTGTGATGCTTCCATTATTTTATTATTTTTTTAGTTTGTTGTATTTTAAAGCATATTTTGCATTTTGTTTTCCCTCGGTTTTCTTTTTTTCTGCTTCTTGGTGGGTTAAAAGTTCTTGACTAGGGTCAGTCAGAAAAAATTCCTTTTCCATTCATTGATTGGAAAGGAATCTGTTTAGTGAGTGTGGGTGAGAAATAGCATTTATTATTTAGCTGCATTATTATTTACCTGAAGTCCTTTATGGCTACTCCTTTTATCTGGCACTGCATTTGATTTTTGCCATCCACCTGTCCCATTACTATTGTATTTTTAAACTTAATGGCTTTTAAGCTGCCCCCCTTCCTATAAGTTTGATTTTGGATACTCCTCCCAGTATCATCTCATCTTGTCATTCTTCTGGACACAGAGATACCCCCTTAGAGACTGTTAAACCTTAAGTTATCTTTTGTTTGATACCATTCCACTCACTTAGTACACACTGCAAATTTCAACGTATTAATCCTTTTTTCTATTGCACTTTTTAAAATCTGTTACGTCTGGGACTAGACTACCAATCAGTGCTGAGTCTAGGAACTGCTTCTCAGAAATCAGCCTGGATTAATGCTTCTGTTTTGTTCCTAGTGAGAGAAAGAGTAGTAGAGTGACATTATTTCCTCACATTCACAGAGACTACCAATCACTGGAAGGCCTGACAATTGCTTCCTAGGCCCAGATTGGGATTAATGCTTCTGCTTTGCTCCTGGTGAGAGAAGTAGCAGAGGGACATTGTTCTTGGTGGTCTTTGATAGGGCAAGTATGTATGTATGTATGGGACTTCAACAAATGTCTGGTTGCAGTTTTAAGAATTCCTTCAGGTCCTTTGCGTAGCTTGACATTATTTTTGCTTGCAGCTGCTGTAGGTTCCATTAGAAGACAATCACATGTGTACTGATCCCATAAATATCAGGTCAATGCTATTACTCAGGAAACTACTTGATTTTTGCTCTTATATTTCAATTTGCTTTATTTTAAAGTGCTTTTCGTTTTTTCTGTTGAGAGAAGGGGCAAAGTTTTGTGTTTGTCTTGATTGTAGTTTATATATTTCCAGCAGTCAAACTAGTCAGTTGTAAATCCGTCTTGTACCATTCCCTTGTAGATCACTTATTAAAGGTCACTAACCATGGATATGCCCTTTCCTACTATTTCTACTGCCAGTATGGTGGATATGGGTGTCCTGAGGTCATGTAGCAGGTTACAAGTCAATCCCTTATTCAACAGGCTTAGTTCACTGACAGATAATGGGTCTGCATTACCTCAGGTTGACATAAATGATGCATCAGCTCTTGATCCAATTGATGGATAGTCTTCTATTCTTTTAACATCGGCCCCACTACCAATGCTGTAACAAAACAAGTAAAAAACAAGAAAACAAAATGTAAAGCCATGGAACGAATGATCATGGATATGATCAGTAGGGATATAGTAAACCTCTAGACACTGGACCCAACTCAGTTTGGTTTAATCAGGAGCAGATCAAGCCTACTCAACCTGGTGGACTTCTTTGAGAAGGTGACCAAAGCAATGGATGAGGTCAGAATGGTTCACACTGCCTACCTTGACCTGGCCAAGCATTTGACACAATGCACCACTCGGGCATGATTGACAAACTCAAGAGGTTAGGTACAAACTCATATGTCACCTGGTGGATAGCCAACTGGCTCACAGACAGGACCCAGGAAGTTAGAATGGGGCAGTCCACCTCTGCAAAGAGGCCAGTCACAAGTGGAATCCCTCAGAGATAAGTCCTTGGACTGCTCCTTTTTAGCATTTACTTCTTTGAAGTCAAGGCCAATGTCAGTCATCTATGGGTGACCAAATTTGCAGATGATTGCAAATTAGGAGCTGTCATTGAATCCCACACTGACACAAATGTTTTCCAGGAGGGGCTGACACAGAAACAACTGGTGTCAGAACCGTGGACTTAGAACTTAATGCTAAGAAATGCATAATAGTATCTTTCGGGAAGTCATCCACCCCTGGTAACTATCATATTGACAACACACCCCATGGAGTTGACCCAGTAGTCAGGGCCTTAGGGACACACACAGATAGTAATTTAGCCTTTGACCATCACGTGTCTACAGTAGTAAAGAAATCATTCTGTGTTACACATCTTATAAACAAAGGTATGGCTTCGAAGTCCAAGGAAGTCATTGTTCCACTGTATTCAGCATTCATTAGACCTATCATTGAGTACAATCCCCCTTTGATATGTATCTAACCAGGCATATCCAACAACTGGAACATCCACAGAGGTTCCTCACTAAAATAATACAGGGCTTAACTAAAATATCCTATGCAGACTGCCTCAAAGTTCTGTCCCTGTATTTTGTCTCCTACAGGCTTTTGAGGGGAGATCTATGCCTGACATACAGGGCATTGTCAGACCCCACTCTGATGGACGTCCTGCATAGCTGCAAAACAAGCAGCACCATAATTACCCATTCTAAGGACTTGAAACCTTCCCTGTGATATAAATAGGACCTGCTGGAGAGACAAGTATGTATTCCAGAGATTACCCCGTCTCTGGCACAGGCTCCCCATCTATGTGAAGCAAAGTTCCTCCCTAATGCAGTTTAAGTGCAACTTGGACATTTGGATGGGGAACAAGACATTTTTCCCTGGTTTGGCACCCCTTTTTTCTGATGGACACAGGCAATCTGTAAATGTTTCATCTCCCAGGCCCTAGTTTGTAAATGTTTCATCTCCCAAGCCCATGCTTGCACTTATCAAAGGTATCAGAACTTGTCAGACATTTGGGATGCATGGCTAGGCTTAAAAAGGCCCTTGTGGTCTTTAGCCTAGTAAACACCTATGAACCTATGAAAAAGGAAGAGCAAAGGGGCAGGTCCAGAGATTATCATGGTCCACAGATGCACAGCAGGTCAATGACGTTAAGGTAGAGAATAATATTGTATATAATATTCTACTTATCAATTTAATCCGGATGAACTACACTTGTTTAATAAAGGATTAACTTTTGTACCCACTAATTATTGACATTTACTAGATTGTTTAAATAATAATAGATTTTTTTACTAGATAGCAAAATTTAAAAGTGCTTTTTTATATAATGAAGTGTCAGTTAAACCTGGTAGGAAACCAGATACATTCCTGTTAGACATCCCATTATTAATGCATTTCAGAGGACATGAGAGCATACCTCTCAACCTCTTGGTGCAGGAAATCTGGACAAAGCCTGACAAAATAGGTGGGCAAAGGCCCAAAAATAGGGACATATTTTAAATATAAAATATTACTCTTATAAACCTAGAAAGTTGCTAGAGTAACAGGGTTTTTTAACATACATTTTCTGAAGGATTTCATAGGTTCATAGGTAGGTACTAGGCTATCGGCCCAAGGGCCTATGTAAGCCTAGCCAACAAGGTTCCCTGGCTTACGCCACCCAAAAAAGTTATTTTCCTGTGCCACTGTCGAGCAGAGACAGAGAAGTGATCCCCGGGGTGTATTTCCTATTTCCCATCCACTCATCAAGATTTTTGTTGAAGAGTGCTAATAAAGAACTTTGCTTGACATAGATGGGGAGCCTGTTCCAGAGTATGGGAAGTCTCTGGGACAGGAATCTATCCCTCCAGCATGTCCTGTTTATTGTCGTGACAAGGTTTAGGTCCCAAGAGCATGTAGCTCGGAGGGATTGGGATTTCTTTAGGTGTAGCATGCCCAACAGCTCTGGGTTTGACATAGCTTTATATGTTAGGCAGAGATCACCTCGGAGTAGGCGATATGCTACGGTGTAAAGCTGGAGTTTTTTGAGACAGTCAGTGTAGGGCATTTGTTTGAGGCCAATAATCCTCTTTGTGAGGTACTTCTGTGGCCTTTCCAGCTGCTGCAGATGTCTTGTGAGGTACATTCCAAAAGGGGCGTTGTACTCTATAATGGGTCTAATGAGTGTCGAGTAGAGAGAAACAATGACCTCTTTTTCCTGAATGAGAACCCTTTTATGATGAAGTGTGCCACGTAGAAGGACTTCCTGACTACTGTGGCGATCTGACTATCAAAGGAGAGACTACTGTCCACCTGGGTCCCAAGGTCTCATCACACATTTGGTGTTAAGTAGATTGCTGCCTATGTGATAGTTCATGGGTATAGAGTTTTTGCTAAAGGGGATGACACTGCACTTTTTGGCATTGAGCTTGAGGCCATGGCTCTGACACCAGGCATCTCTCTCAGCGAGGCCCTTCTGTAGGATGTCCACATCATTTGGGGACTTGACTATGGCTCCTAGTTTGCAGTCATCTGCGAACTTCATTAGCCAGAGGCCTTCTGTGTTAGCCTGTACTTCAGAGAAGTAAATACCAAACAGGAGAGGTCCCAGGACGGAACCCTGTGGTACTCCACTTGTCACTGCTTTGAGGTCAGATTTGGAGTCTGCAACTTTTACAGTGTGGGTTCTGTCAGTGAGCCAGTTGGCAACCCATCTTGTGATGTAGGGATTTATACCTAGTTTAGTGAGTTTAGCTATAATTCCAGAATGAGGGATGGTGTCGAAAGCCTTGGCAAGGTCAAGATAGGCTGTGTGAACCACCTTACCCTCATCTACGGCTTTGGTGACTGCCTTAAAGAGGTCGATCAGGTTCAGGAGGCATGATCTGCCTTTCACAAACCAGAACTGGGTGAGATCCAGAGTTTGGAGATTACCAATGTCTTTGTTAATGAGTTCCATGATGATAACGTTCCATGGCCTTGCAGAGCAGGCTCGTCAGACTAATAGGTCGATAGTTCCCAGGATCAGTGGTGGCTCCCCCTTTGTGGAGTGGGATACCTGTGGCTGTGCGCCATTCAGTGGGCACAAAGCCTAATGCAAGGCTATTATTGAACATGGTGCTTAAGTGGGGAGCCAGTTCATTCTGAAGTTCGTGTAAAATGCAGCCTGAGATGTTGTCCGGTTCCATGGATGCTGTGTTTTTGGCTTTAGAGAGTGCAACTTTTACCTGCATAGTTGTGATTACAGGGACTCTGCATTCCTCCTGTATAGATATGGGCCCTTTAGGGGGTGGGGGGGTAAAGTTAGCACTGAACCTATCTGCCAGGATGTTGGCAATATCAGTTGGTTCTGTAATTTTCGTGCTGTTGTGCTGTAACTCAGAGCAGATCTGGGTGTTGCCATTGAGATTCTTGACATAGCTATAGAATGCTTTGTGGTTGCCCTTTAAAGTCTGAAACTCAAATGTATGTCATTATTTAGTGACTTCAGTACTCAAACCATCCCAGTGATTTGCCAGAAAACCAAAAAATTTATGAAGAATGGGCCAAAAATTGAGAGAGAAAAATCTGGAATTCCTCGAAAATTTGGACAATTGAACGGTATGCTTGAGAATTAAATACATGAAGTGCTTAACAGTAAGAAACCATATAATGATACATTTAATAACATCTCAGTACTAGATAAGAAAGTAGTAGACATACTTGTAAGCAATGATGACATAATTAAGTCAGCAGGTAAAGCTGGTGCTATAGTAGTAAGTAGTAATGGATAAGTCCAGATAATTCAAAGTTGCATATGAACATTTAGCACAAAAGGATACATATAAAATAATACATCGTTATGAGGTGATTAAAATTGTAACATCTGTTAATGACCAAGTATATAGTATTCATTTAAATAGAAACTTCAGTTTATGAATTTAATTTTTTTTAATCTGGCACATCCTATCCTACCTTTTTTTTATGGATTACCAAGGATTCATATAGACCATACCAGTCTTCCACTTAGGCCGATAGTTTTGACCAGGACTTGAGTAACAGAACCAATATCAATATACTTGGAATCCATAAGAACAAAAAACACCAAATTCGCCAATGACAGGCAGAACTGTTGGGATTGTATTCCAATTTTTTGTTGTTATACTTGAAATCCACTTTGAAACAATCACTTATGCATGTTAAAAGCTGTAGTAAAGATATATCAGACTTTTTAATGTAGCTAGCAGCATAGACTTCTGATACTCAGACAATATTTAAATTTGTGACTCTTGAATTCACTCTTTATTTATAGTTATACCTAATAATTATGGATTGCAATCTATTAGTGAACATCTAATGCTGTGTATTTCATTCTGTGGTATAGAGACTGATAGTATATGAGAACTGAAAAAAAATTATAGGTTAATTCTTTTGGACTATCTAAGCTAGATAAAAATTTGTATAAACCACTGCTGAGACCTGTAGTAGCAAGTAGAAAAACTGATTCAGTGGCTATTTATGTGGATAAGAATTTGCAGAGAGTGATATAAAGGACTCTGGTTTTATAAAAAGTTGTATTGGATTCTGATTATTTAGTGATTGGATATTCAGTCACTATATACTGTGATACGAAATAACATTGGAATAAGTATATTCAGAAGACAGCTTGACTTGTCTATATGTTTTTGTAATGAACAAGTGACTTTATTGATGCAAGTATTGGTTGTTATTTTGAGTTGTAATGTTGAATTTAACATCTTTTTTCAGTAGGTTAGTGGAGTAGCAATGGGGCAACTATGGCCCCTAGCTATGTAGTTGTTTTTATGTCTGGATGGAACAATGAGAATGTTATGAATTCATATATATATTTTTTTAAGTATATCATTTTTTTATAAACGTTTTAGTGATGTATTTTTTTATTTGGAGGTGCAATGTGCAGGACTTAGAAGCTTTTATTACATATATAAATAATGTCACTGTATATCTAAATTTCACAGTTGAGTATCATATAAACTCTATTATCTTTTTAGATATAGTAATATAAGTCTAATGGCTGATTGTCAACTACAATTTATAAAAAGGAAGTGCAGAGTAATGCTTGTCTGAGTTAAGTCTGTATACACCCAAAAAAGTACTAAAGAAAATATTGTCCAACTCCAGTTGATTAGAGCCAGTAGGTTAACAGAGGACAGTAAATTATTTGAAATGGAAGGTTTTTTGTTATGTCAGAAACTTATACAAAGAGGCTATCCTGACAAAGGATTGAAGATGATTTTTGAAAATATTAAAACAAAATTTCTGAATTTAGGCCATGTTAGCGGAAAATAAGTTTGCAGCAAGTATGTTTTTTACAAAATTCCACAGATTAATTTGTTATTAAAGCAGTAATACAAAACAACTGGCAGATTTTAAGCTACTTTCCTGAAAAGAAGTGTAATGCTTTAATAATTAAAGTTAGGATTACTTACAAAATGGGAATGTTTAACTGATTAAAATGTAATCATTGCCAGTATCCTATGACAAATGTGACTATTATTAGTATTTCAAATGTAAATGTTGAGGTCCCTGGATTTTATGCTTGTAAATCTAGATTTGTTGTATACTGAGCATTCTGTGTTTCTTGCATTATGTATTATGTAGGAAATACTACTAGAGAATTGGATTATAGAATATGTGAACATTTGCATGGAACTGAAACAGAAGATGATAATGCTGTTTATAGATGTCATCTGGTTTGCAAATACAAGCTGTTTTTTATGGTTATGGATACAGATTAAGGAAAAAAAATCTTTGTTCAGATTTGATGCAGACGATAATTGGACTGGAAGGAATATTGCTGGCAGTTAAAACTGGATGCCTGCAGCCCCCCACTCCATCTCAATAGCAAAGAATATATTGAGATTTATTTAAAAAGGAAGAAATTGAAACATTGATTGAGTTGTGACTTTATTTGATTAGGTATTTCAATGTGATTTTAACTTTGTTCTGTCAGTCTGATGAAGTCTACTTGAGATGAAAACACTTACTGATTAAATATTTGTTATTTTTAAGTTCGTTGTTTTATTCTACATATAAAAATGAACAGAATTTAAAACTGACGTTATAAAGAAAATTAGTTTATTAGAACTAGTGAAAATAGATCTCATTAAAAAGGCACAAAACCCTGTTATAACTAATTTCTGTAAAGCCGTCTGTTCACATGATTCTTTCATACATCGTGTTACAAAGTTTATATATCACTTAAGAATATCTGCCAAATATGATACAAAGGATATAGTATATATCGCTGTGCGTGTAACCTTCCAATCATTCTATATAGACAAATGTAATAGGAAATTAAAAGAACGGATAGGAAAACATCTGTCTGATATTACAAGGAAGAGGGAGAAACTAACACTCTATATAAACATGTTTTGGATAAACGTGAATGACATTTTTTTTAATACTGTTTTACAAGTGGTATTAGATAGTAAAAGAGTGGCATGTATAGTTATGGGAATGGAATATATAAAGTATAAATGAATTTCTGTTTTTAAGGCAGATCAACTGCCAGGTTTTAGTGGTGGTTATAGCATTAAACCTCTGTTTAAGATGTGAACTTTGAGATGATACTGTTGCTTTAAATATGTTTTAACTGTAAACACATGATTTTCTAATTTATTTATATATATTATATATATATATATATATATATATATATATATATATATATGCAGTTGTCACACTGTTTATACTGACCTGTTGAAGCACGTTATTCTGTGAAAGCTTTTCATTGCGACTATATATATATGCGTGTGTATATATATATATATATATATATATATATATATATATATATATATATATATAATTTTTTTGGTGATTTACATTTTATTTGCTGGAGATAAACTGCTGGAGCTGCTACTGTTTTGTGGGATTAAATTTTCCAACATGGCAAAACCAGCCCAAGAAAATCTAAAGGTGTTACTGCTCTATGCAAGGTGTTTAAACAAGAAACTCCACTCCCTACAAGCTCTCCTCACCCTGGAAAATGCAGATGTCTGTACAGTTACTGAGACATGGTTTAAAGCTGCAGTGCAGAGCTATAATACTTTCCACATGTTTAGACCAGCTTCTGCACAAGAAGGGGAAAATAGTGGAGGTGTGTAAAGTTACATCAAAAACAAGCACACCTAAAGGCTGGTCAAAGAGTATTAATCTTTTCCACATCCAGATTACAATGGACAAAGTCCCATACCATATCCTTTCAAGCTACAAATCACCCTGTATTACCCAGGAAACCCATAACACATACTGAAATGTACTGGAGACACTCCTCATTCAACCCAACACCATATTCTTAGGTAACTTTAACTACCCCTCTATAAACTGGAAATCTTACACAACTCCAAACATGCAGGCACAGAGATTTCTAGACTTTGTAAACACAAATACCCTGGATCAACTTGTCCATGCACCCACTAGGGGTGTTAGCATCTTTCACTTGGTCCTCACAAGCATGGGAGAATGTTGCATCCCTCTAGTATAATATCCTCACTGGTCAGGTTTGACCATAAAGCTTCCCCCTTTGGAATTAACAAAAAAAAAAAAACACCCCAACTAACACTGGAACTTTTAGAAGTTATTGTAAGGTAAACGTCCAACTGTTAAGTGACACCCTGGCAAAGCATCAAGTCCCCCAAATCTGAGAATGCTGCTGCTTATGTGGAATTGTTCATGGAAACCCTGCACAATCATGTTTAAGGGCTGCATAGAGACAGCTGTGCCTCTTCAGAATAAGCACAGGATAAACTCAAAACACACCACCCTGGCAGAATCCCAGCATCAATAAATTATGTAACAAAAGGAAAAGAATCATGGTAAAAATTCAGAAACACAGTACCCAGCAAGGTGAAAAATCCATCATCAGTATAATGGGGCTAATTAAGTCTAGCAAATCTGAGATAAAAATAGCTTCCCAGCTAAGGACAATCACAATGTCCGCAACCTCAAAGACAGTAAACAGCAATGTGCTGAATTAATTGTAAATGGAGTCACCTATACTGAGCCAGAAGGTATAGAAAGTATACTTTCTAATAAAGTTAGCTCCAGTTTTACCCCTCAGGACACCCCACAGGAAAGATCTTCAACTGTAGTTCCCCCAGCTATCAATAGGGAGCAGGTCTGTAATCTACTTTCAAAGGCCAATAACACTGCATTGATAACCGCCAATAATATCCCAACATCCTTAGTAGCATGAACACAACCTCTCAGGACCACTAGAGTCACTATTTAAATACAGCCTTTAGACAGACTTTGCGCAAAGAGAATGGAGGACTGCAGCTGCTATCCTTCTGCACAAGGGCAGGCCATCTACAGATCCATAAGTCTGACTAGTTTCATATGCAACGCCCTTTAAAGAATTATCATGGAGATGATAAACAATGACATATGAAATCTTCAGATACTAGATCCAACCCAGTTTGGCTTTGTCAAGGGCAGGTCATGCCTAGTCAGCCTGGTGGACATTTTCAAGAAGGTCATCAAAGTAGGACAAAGGCAAAACAGTGCATGCTGTCTGACCTTGACCTGGCCAAAGCATTTGACAAACTCACAAAATTAGGTCTAAACCCTTGTGAAATCCTCTGGATAGCCATCTGGCTCACAGATAGGACACAAGAAGTTGGAACAGTGGCCTCTACCTCCACAAAGAGGCCAGGCACTAGCAGAGACCCTCAAGCTTTGGTGCAGGAGTTGCTCCTTTTTGGCATTTACTTTTCTGAAGTCAAGGCCAGCGTCAAGTACTTCTGACATGCAATCAAGGCGCAGTCATAGAAACCCCAGTGGCACACATACCCTCCAGGTAGGCTGACATAGGCTAACTATTGCCTGCGCCACAGTCTAAAACTCAATGCCAAGAAATGCATAGTAGTATCCTTTGGGACTACTGCTACCCCTGGAAACTACCACATTGATAATACACTCCTCTAAGAGTAGACCCAGAGGTCAGGGATTTTGGAACATGTATTGATAGTAATGTGACCTCTGACCATCATGTGTCTGTATTAGTAAGGAAGTCATTCTGTATTGCACACCATATAAACAAGGGTATGGCATCTTGGTCCAAAGATGTCACTGAGTACAACTCCCTGTTTGAAAGGTGCATTATCAGGCATATGCAACAACTGGAACATCCACAGAGGTTCCTCACAAAAAGAAGGCATGGCCTAAACAGCATGTCCTATGCAGATTGCCTCAAAGCCCTCTTCCTTTACTTAGTCTACCACAGATTGCTGAGAAGTGATCTATGCTTGGTTACAAAGCATTCTCTGATCCCACTCTGATGGACTTGTTGCACAGCAGCAAAACATGTATCATGAGACTTACCCAATCTAGGGAACTAAACCTCATCTGCACCATAACTAGGACATGCTATAGGGCCAAGTATGTGTGCCAAAAACTACCTTTTCTCTGAAACAAGCTTAACATCCAAGTGAAAGAGTTCTTCACTAACCCAATTCAAGTGTAACTTGGACTAGTGGATGGGAATCGGAAATGTACCTCTCATCTGGCATCTGTGCCTCTTGTAGACAAAGGCAACCTATAAGTGCTTGACCACCTGTGCCCAAGCCTACATATACCCCTTAAGGTAAGCCTAGGGTATGGAAATTTGTCTGATATGTTTGGGAAGCATGACTCGTCTATATGAACCTAAAAAACGGTGAACAGCTGCTGGCACAATAATAGGAGCAATGCCACCAATGACTTGCTGTGCCACCAATGACTTGCTGTGCCACCAATGACTTGCTGTGCCAAACACCACTTATTGAATTGCACTATGTCCAGTTATTATCCTTAAGCTTAATATTGAGTGGTTATTCGGCTATCCTTAAAACAACCATATAGCAATCCTTATAATGCTTTAGCTCTGATATATCCATAAGACCCATAACTGTAGCATATTGCCCAAAAGGTTTCCTAGTCTTGGTAAGCTTATAAACCTAGATCCTTCTGTAACCACATTTACATTTATTACAGTATTACAGTTCCCCATGAAAGTAACACCCCTTCCTGGAAAACAAAATGCCCCATTTGATTCCTAAATTCCTGCCTGTGTGGTTGTGGATGGAGCAGTTGGCTTTAATGCTGGAAGATCAGAATACTCGGGACTCTCTTCCCACACCAGGTGCTTTCATTCATTTTCCAGAACTGACATTGCTTTGACAATTGGGATTCTGCATTGTGTGCTCTCCTTCGGTTGATATGTTAAAGTGAAATCCCATCTGCGTGATGTTGTTCTAGTTCAAGTGGAGGTAAAATATCCCATGGCACTTACTGAAAAGAGTAAGGGTTCTTTTTTTAAAAAAAAAAGAGAGAGAGAGAGAAAGTTTTCAGCTTTAGTATATTAACAAAATATCACCTCTTTTTTGTCACTCACCCACTCTTTCTTCCATAACAAAAATTTCAGATTTTTAATACTCACATTCAAGTTCCTGTGTTTATTATACAGTATTTTTGGCATCTCTCTAACAAAAAGAAAAAAAATCCTGTGATGCAATGGTCCTGTCGACAGCTTTAATCTCACTTTAATTATATTTTGCATAGCTGATCATAACAATGTTTACATGTTTTCTTTATCTTCATACTTCTAAATCTTATCAATTCAGTCCTGAAAAAAAAAACTATATCCTATTGCACGTAATAAAATCATGTTCCACATTCTCCTTTACCACCCACTCCTTTATCTCATCTTTTCTTTCCTTATAAATTTATATTTTATAGTTCCTTTAACTGATAGCTTGTCCCAAAAGGGCTGACAGAACGTGTTACTACCAAGAAAGACTGGAAACTATACCCCTGTGTTTAGTATCCTAAAAACTCTTTGGGGTTGATAAGTACCTTATTCATTAGGCTATAAGGGATCCAGTAATAATAAGGCCTCCTGTACCATCACAAATCAAACAGTCCTACATATACTTGCACCAGAGACGTACATCTGCTGAAACAAAGAAAACAAATTAAAAAGCCTTTGACACAATACCCCACTCGGGCATCATAGACAAACTCACCAGCTTAAATGTAAACCCATATGTCACAAGATGGGTTGCAAACTGGCTCAAGGACAGAACCCACAGGGTCAGAGTTGCTGGAGCTATGTCAGACTCTAAGCCAGTCACAAGCGGTGTCCCACAGGGCTCAGTCCTGGGACCCCTCTTGTTCGGCATTTATTTTTCCGAGGTACAGGCAAACATAGGAGGATTGTGGCTGACAAAGTTTGCAGATGACTGCAAACTGGGTGCCATAATTGATACTCCAGCGGACACAAACATCCTTCAGAGAGGCCTCATAGAAATGGATAATTGGTGCTAGAGCCATGGCCTTAAGCTGAATGCCAAAAAATGTATAGTCATACCCTTTGGGAAAAACAAGGTACCCACAAATTACCACATAGGTGGTAATCCATTAATCTGGAAGAGGTAATCAGGGACCTTGGGACCCAGGTTGACAGTAACCTCTCATTTGACTCTCACATTGCCAAAGTGGTTAGGAAGACCTTCTATATTGCCCACCTTATCATGAAGGGTTTCACATCTAGATCAAGAGAGGTCATTGTGCCCCATGTACTCTTCTCTTATCAGGCCAATGATTGAGTACAATGCCCCATTTGGGATGTATCTTACCCGTCACCAGCAGCAGTTGGAAAGACCCCAAAAGTTCCTCACCAAGAGGATAAAGGGTCTTAAACATATGTCATATGCTGCCCGACTGAAAAAACTCCAGCTCTATTCAGTGCATACGCCTACTCAGAGGTGATCTGTGCCTGACGTACAAGGCCATGTCCAATCCGGAATTAATGGACATGCTCCACCTTAGTAAATCCAAATCCACCAGAGCCACAAGAGCAAGAGACTTAAACCTCAACACAGAAATAAATAGGACGTGCTGGAGGGACAGATTCATAACCCAGAGGCTCCCTACACTCTGGAACAGAATCCCAATCCATGTTAGGCAGAGCCCCTCACTGACTCTATTCACGAGAAATCTTGACGAGTGGATGGGAGATCGTAGGTTTACCCCGGGGGGTCATCTCTGTGTCACTACTAGACAGAGGCACAGTAAACTAAACCCTAAAAGGGCGTAGTATTCTCATCCTAAGGGGTGGTGAAAGCCACACACACTCTGGCTAGGCTTATAAATGCCCTAGGGCAGATAGCCTAGTACGAACCTATGAACCTAAGAGAAATATTTGTTATGCAGTGCCTACCCCTTCTCTGGAACAATCTACCTCTTCAGATTAAGCAGTGTTATTCACTGCCTTCCTTTAGAAGGAAGCTAGATAATTGGGTGGGCAATCATGAATTCAGTCCTGGTATAATTGGCCTGTTCCTGAGATTGACAAGGTGTTAATGGCCACCTGGCTCTGTTGCCTTGTATCTTCTATGATTCTGTGAATTCTGTGAATTCATATAGTACTATAGCATTATAAAGAACAGGAATGTATACTGAAACAAAGCTAAGATAGCAACAAGTTAGTTTTTTGTCTTTTCACAGAAAACTTTGTCAGACTAATTAATTGTCATTTGACCTTAAGCATGTATACTAATCTCATGACATTGTTAGTAAAAAATCATGACTATTAAAATATATACTTGATCCCAAAAAAGATGCTTCATTCACTTTCTTATAATACTACGTGTACTGTACCAGTGACTCAAACATGACATTTTACTAGTATTCATCCTAATTTTCTGTCAAAACGATCTTTATTCAAGCTCTTCTTCCCCGTTTCCTGTTTTAAAATCTTCTTTCACAGAATAAGTAACCTAAAATACAAACTTTTGAAAATGTCTAAATAGTATAGAATGCTTATAAAGAATATTAGCTACATTTTTATTTCTTTGTAGCAGTTCAGTAAATGTAAATGCAGTTTCTTAACTCCCTGTTGATTTTCCCAGTATAAAATGAATTGTAAACCATACAGACCGCAGCATAATGTATAACGTTACATATTCTGTACTATATGTAAAATAACCAGTGCATAACGCTACATATTCTGTACTGTATGTAAAATAACCAGTGCATAATGCTACATATTCTGTACTATATGTAAAATAACCAGTGCATAATGCTACATATTCTGTACTATATGTAAAATAACCAGTGCATAACGCTACATATTCTGTACTATATGTAAAATAACCAGTGCATAACGCTACATATTCTGTACTATATGTAAAATAACCAGTGCATAATGCTACATATTCTGTACTATATGTAAAATAACCAGTGCATAATGCTACATATTCTGTACTATATGTAAAATAACCAGTGCATAATGCTACATATTCTGTACTATATGTAAAATAACCAGTGCATAATGCTACATATTCTGTACTATATGTAAAATAACCAGTGCATAACGCTACATATTCTGTACTATATGTAAAATAACCAGTGCATAACGCTACATATTCTGTACTATATGTACAATAACCAGTGCATAACGCTACATATTCTGTACTATATGTAAAATAACCAGTGCATAACGCTACATATTCTGTACTATATGTAAAATAACCAGTGCATAACGCTACATATTCTGTACTATATGTAAAATAACCAGTGCATAATGCTACATATTCTGTACTATATGTAAAATAACCAGTGCATAACGCTACATATTCTGTACTATATGTAAAATAACCAGTGCATAACGCTACATATTCTGTACTATATGTAAAATAACCAGTGCATAACGCTACATATTCTGTACTATATGTAAAATAACCAGTGCATAATGCTACTTATTCTGTACTATATGTAAAATAACCAGTGCATAATGCTACATATTCTGTACTATATGTAAAATAACCAGTGCATAATGCTACTTATTCTGTACTATATGTAAAATAACCAGTGCATAACGCTACATATTCTGTACTATATGTAAAATAACCAGTGCATAACGCTACATATTCTGTACTATATGTAAAATAACCAGTGCATAACGCTACATATTCTGTACTATATGTAAAATAACCAGTGCATAATGCTACATATTCTGTACTATATGTAAAATAACCAGTGCATAATGCTACATATTCTGTACTATATGTAAAATAACCAGTGCATAATGCTACATATTCTGTACTATATGTAAAATAACCAGTGCATAATGCTACATATTCTGTACTATATGTAAAATAACCAGTGCATAATGCTACATATTCTGTACTATATGTAAAATAACCAGTGCATAATGCTACATATTCTGTACTATATGTAAAATAACAAGTGCATAATGCTACATATTCTGTACTATATGTAAAATAACCAGTGCATAATGCTACATATTCTGTACTATATGTAAAATAACCAGTGCATAACGCTACATATTCTGTACTGTATGTAAAATAACCAGTGCATAACGCTACATATTCTGTACTGTATGTAAAATAACCAGTGCATAATGCTACATATTCTGTACTATATGTAAAATAACCAGTGCATAACGCTACTTATTCTGTACTATATGTAAAATAACCAGTGCATAATGCTACATATTCTGTACTATATGTAAAATAACCAGTGCATAATGCTACTTATTCTGTACTATATGTAAAATAACCAGTGCATAATGCTACATATTCTGTACTATATGTAAAATATCTAGTGCATAATGCTACATATTCTGTACTATATGTAAAATAACCAGTGCATAATGCTACATATTCTGTACTATATGTAAAATAACCAGTGCATAATGCTACATAGGTTCATAGGTTCATACTAGGCTATCTGCCCTAGGGCATTTATAAGCCTAGCCAGAGTGTGTATGGCTTTCGCCACCCATTTTAAATTAATGTTGCTATGCCCTTTTTCGAAGTTAGTATACTGTGCCTCTAACAGTGACACAGAAGTGATACCCCGGGTAAACCTACGATCTCCCATCCACTCATCAAGATTCCTCTTGAAGAGAGTCAACGAGGGACTCTGCCTAACCTGGACTGAGATTTTATTCCAGAGTGAAGGGAGCCTCTGGGTTATGAATCTGTCCCTCCAGCATGTCCTATTTATTTCAGTGCTGAGGTTTAAGTCCCTCGAGCGCGTAGCTCGATGGGATTTGGATTTTCTGAGGTGCAGCATGTCCATTAATTCCGGGTTGGACATGGCTTTATACGTCAGGCACAGATCGCCTCTGAGCAGGCGGTATGCCACTGAGTAGAGCTGGAGTTTC
This sequence comes from Protopterus annectens, assembly GCF_019279795.1. NCBI lineage: Eukaryota > Metazoa > Chordata > Ceratodontiformes > Protopteridae > Protopterus > Protopterus annectens. The sequence continues at coordinate 392,587,820 of NC_056742.1, forward strand.
TTTAACCGGGCAGCATACGGCATCTGTTTGAGCCCCTTGATCCTCTTGGTGAGGTACTTTTGGGGTCTTTCCAGTTGCTGCAGGTGTCTGGTAAGGTACATCCCAAAGGGGCATTGTACTCAATTATGGGCCTGATGAGGGATGAGTAAAGAGGCACGATGACCTCCCCTGATCTAGATATGAATCCCTTCATGATTTGGTGGGCTATATAAAATGTTTTTCTAACCACTTTGGCCACGTGGTTGTCAAATGAGAGATTGCTATCAACTTGGGTCCCCAGGTCCCTAATTACTTCTTCTGTACTTAATGGATTACCAGCTATGTGGTAATTTGTGGGCACTTTGTTTTTGCCAAAGGGGATGACTATACACTTTTTAGCGTTTAGCTTGAGGCCATGGCTCTGGCACCAGTTGTCTGTTTCTGTGAGGCCCTTTTGGAGGATGCTTGTGTCGGCTGGAGAGTCTATTATGGGGCCATTTTGCAGTCATCTGCGAACTTGGTCAGCCACAGTCCTTCCATGTTGGCCTGTACCTCAGAGAAATATATACCGAACAAGAGAGGTCCCAAGACTGAGCCTTGTGGGACGCCACTTGTAACTGGTTTGGAGTCTGACATGGCTCCAGCTATTCTAACCATGTGGGTCCTGTCCTTGAGCCCATTTGCAACCCATCTAGTGACATAGGGGTTTATATTTATGCTTGTGAGCTTATCTATAATGCCCGAGTGGGGTATTGTATCGAAGGCTTTTGCGAGGTCCAGGTAGGCTGTGTGGACCACCTTCCCCTTGTCAATGGCCTTGGTGACTGTTTCAAAGAAATCGACCAGGTTTAAGAGGCAGGATCTGCCCTTAACAAAGCCGAACTGGGTAGGATCCAGTGTTTATAGGTCCCCAATATCTTTATTTATAAGGTCCATGATGATCCTTTCCATAGCTTTGCAGACCAAGCTAGTCAGACTTATGGGGCGATAGTTTGCAGGATCCATTGAGGCACCACCTTTGTGGAGAGGGGCCACTGTTGCTGTACGCCACTCTTTGGGTACATATCCTGTAGTAAGGCTGAGATTGAACAGTAGTTTTAGGTTTGGGTTTAGCTCTTCTTGGAGTTCATGTAGGACGCAGCCTGGGACACCGTCTGGTCCCATTGATGCTGTGTTTCTTGCTTTGGAGAGGGCAGCTCTTACCTGAGCATCTGAGATGTCAGGGGGGCAGCACTCTGCTGGGATAGATATTAGCCCTTTTGGTGGGGAGGGGGAGTTTCGCTGAACCTGTCAGCTAGGATGTTGACAATGTCTGTGGGTTCGTGTATTTTTGTCATTTTGGACTAATTCTGAGCATATCTGGGAATTCCCACCCAGGTTCCTAACATAACTAAAGAAAGCCTTGTGATTATCCTTAGTGTCCTGTGCAATTTTTCTCTCAAAGCTGGCCTTAGACGATTTTATGTGTGCCCGTAGTTTTTTGCTAATACTGATCAGAGATGCCTTCCCTTTTTGGGATTTTGCTCTGTCATGTATTAGCTTCCTCCTTCTATTGTATAGTTTGTTTATGGCTGGGGTCCACCAGACAGGACATCTGCCTTTGGAGGATTGGGTCTTGGTTTTATTTGGGATTGCATGATTCATGCATTCCTGAAGGTGTTCATAGAATGCGTTTATAAAGGATTTTGTGGTCTGGGCGTATTATCCACAGGCCGGGGCTTTGAAGGATTCCACCTCGGTTTTGAGGAGTGTGAAATTTGCTTTAGAGAAGTTTTTCACTGTGGTTTTCTGGGCATGGGGTGGGGTCAGGATGTGAATATCCAGTGAGATTAGTTTATGGTCTGATCTTACCAGTGAGGGATACACTTCTGGTCTGGAGCATAGAGTCCCCATGTTGGTGATGATCAGGTCCAGTATGTTTTCCCCTCTTGTGGGAGTGGTAACAAGTTGTTCCATAGCATTTGAGTTTATAAATTCTAGGAACCTTTGGGCTAGGGTATTGGAGCTAGAGTAATGCTCCCAGTCTATGGTTGGGTAGTTGAAGTCACCCAATATAATGGTGTTTGGAGAGACCTTCATATTTTCCAGTGTTCTCAGGAAGGCTGAGTGGGGTTTCTGGGTTTGGGAGGGTGATCTGTAGCAGGCTATAAACTGGAAGGCAGTTTTACCCACTGTTAGTTGCACATGGATAGTCTCTGATGCTTCGTGCTGTGCCACCAACCTGGAGGTGTGGGTATCTTTGATGAATATTGATACTCCCCCTCCTTTTGTGGTTCGGACCAAGTTTTGGGGCCGAAAAGCATGGTATGAGGTATAACCTGGTAGTGCTGGGGTGCTCTCGAGAGCCTTGAACCAGGTTTCTGTTACTGCACAGATATCGATGTTTTCCATGCTAAGGAGAGTTTCGAGTGCGTGCATCTTGAAGTTTAGACTTCTGGCGTTGAGTAGCATTACTCTTAGTTTCTTATCCCTTGTGATACCTATGGAGGTGGGTTTGTCTTTTGAGCCTTGCCTAAAAAGGCACTATGGGGTAGCAAGAGCCTTTGCCAATATCCGAAAGCCCAGGGGTGACAGGTGCAAGCCGTCCCTAGCGAAGCATCGTGGCTTGTCGAGCATGTCATCCCAGGCTGACAGGCATTGGATCCCCTTTGAATGACACCAATACTTAAGCCAATTGTTGAAATTGATAATCTTGTCTTCATACTGTGGCATCATTCTTGGTGAGGGTAAGATGCTACTCAAGGTCAGGGTCATACCGGCCTGGGCTACATGCTCAGAGAGCTCCTCTATGTCTCTTTTCATGTAGTCCAGGGAGGTATATCTCAGGTCATTCACACCAACATGGACAATGACTGAGTCATATTTGTACTTGCCTTGGAGTGACCTGAGTGCTTGTGTTATGTGGCGGATCCTAGCTCCCGATAGGCAGCTCACCGTGACCTTCTCCTTGTTCAGCCTGGTGAGCGGGACGTCAGTGTGCCTGATGATAGAGTCACCTATTACAAGTGTATCAGGTGTGTTGTTTAGCCTTAAGGGCTGTGACTGTTCGGCACACTGGCTTTGTGAGCTATGTGTTGCATGTGTTTTGTTTTGGGGTAGCGGTTGCTTGGGTGTCTACATATTCTGTACTATATGTAAAATAACCAGTGCATAACTACATATTCTGTACTAAATGTAAAATAACCAGTGCATAACGTTACATATTCTGTACTCTATGTAAAATAACCAGTGCATAATGCTACATATTTTGTACTATATGTAAAATAACCAGTGCATAATGCTACATATTCTGTACTATATGTAAAATAACCAGTGCATAATGCTACATATTCTGTACTATATGTAAAATAACTAGTGCATAATGCTACATATTCTGTACTATATGTAAAATAACCAGTGAATAATGCTACATATTCTGTACTATATGTAAAATAACCAGTGCATAACGCTACATATTTTGTTCTATATGTAAAATAACCAGTGCATAATGCTACATATTCTGTACTATATGTAAAATAACCAGTGCATAATGCTACATATTATGTACTATATGTAAAATAACCAGTGCATAATGCTACATATTCTGTACTATATGTAAAATAACCAGTGCATAATGCTACATATTTTGTACTATATGTAAAATAACCAGTGCATAATGCTGCATATTCTGTACTATATGTAAAATAGTACAGAATATGTACTATATGTAAAATAACCAGTGGATAATGCTACATATTCTGTACTATATGTAAAATAACCAGTGCATAATGCTACATATTCTGTACTATATGTAAAATAACCAGTGCATAATGTTACATGTTCTGTACTATATGTAAAATGACCAGTGCATAACGTTACATATTCTGTACTATATGTAAAATAACCAGTGCATAACGCTACATATTTTGTACTATATGTAAAATAACCAGTGCATAATGCTACATATTCTCTACTATATGTAAAATAACCAGTGCATAATGCTACATATTCAGTACTATATGTAAAATAACCAGTGCATAATGCTACATATTCTGTACTATATGTAAAATAACCAGTGCATAATGCTACATATTCTGTACTATATGTAAAATAACCAGTGCATAATGCTACATATTCTGTACTATATGTAAAATAACCAGTGCATAATGCTAAATATTCTGTACTACATGTAAAATAACCAGTGCATAATGCTACATATTCTGTACTATATGTAAAATAACCAGTGCATAACTCTACATATTCTGTACTAAATGTAAAATAACCAGTGCATAACGTTACATATTCTGTACTCTATGTAAAATAACCAGTGCATAATGCTACATATTTTGTACTATATGTAAAATAACCAGTGCATAATGCTACATATTCTGTACTATATGTAAAATAACCAGTGCATAATGCTACATATTCTGTACTATATGTAAAACTAGTGCATAATGCTACATATTCTGTACTATATGTAAAATAACCACTGAATAATGATACATATTCTGTACTATATGTAAAATAACCAGTGCATAACGCTATATATTTTGTACTATATGTAAAATAACCAGTGCATAATGCTACATATTCTGTACTATATGTAAAATAACCAGTGCATAACGCTACATATTTTGTACTATATGTAAAATAACCAGTGCATAATGCTGCATATTCTGTACTATATGTAAAATAACCAGTGCATAATGCTACATATTCTGTACTATATGTAAAATAACCAGTGCATAATGCTACATATTCTGTACTATATGTAAAATAATCAGTGCATAACGCTACATATTCTGTACTATATGTAAAATAACCAGTGCATAACGTTACATATTCTGTACTGTATGTAAAATATCCAGTGCATAATGCTACATATTCTGTACTGTATGTAAAATAACCAGTGCATAATGCTACATATTCTGTACTATATGTAAAATAACCAGTGCATAATGCTACATATTCTGTACTATATGTAAAATAACCAGTGCATAATGCTACATATTCTGTACTATATGTAAAATAACCAGTGCATAATGCTACATATTCTGTACTATATGTAAAATAACCAGTGCATAATGCTACATATTCTGTACTATATGTAAAATAACCAGTGCATAATGCTACATATTCTGTACTATATGTAAAATAACCAGTGCATAATGCTACATATTCTGTACTATATGTAAAATAACCAGTGCATAATGCTACATATTCTGTACTATATGTAAAATAACCAGTGCATAATGCTACATATTCTGTACTATATGTAAAATAACCAGTGCATAATGCTACATATTCTGTGCTATATGTAAAATAGCCAGTGCATAATGCTACATATTCTGTACTATATGTAAAATAACCAGTGCATAATGCTACATATTCTGTACTATATGTAAAATAACCAGTGCATAACTCTACATATTCTGTACTATATGTAAAATAACCAGTGCATAATGCTACATATTCTGTACTCTATGTAAAATATCTAGTGCGTAATGGTACATATTCTGTACTATATGTAAAATAACCAGTGCATAATGCTACATATTCTGTACTATATGTAAAATAACCAGTGCATAATGCTACATATTCTGTACTATATGTAAAATAACCAGTGCATAACGTTACATATTCTGTACTATATGTAAAATGACCAGTGCATAACGTTACATATTCTGTACTAAATGTAAAATAACCAGTGCATAATGCTACATATTTTGTACTATATGTAAAATAACCAGTGCATAACGCTACATATTTTGTACTATATGTAAAATAACCAGTGCATAACGCTACGTATTCTGTACTAAATGTAAAATAACCAGTGCATAATGCTACATATTTTGTACTATATGTAAAATAACCAGTGCACAACACTACATATTTTGTACTATATGTAAAATATCCAGTAGACCTTTAAGAAATTTGAGCAGAAGCACAGTAAACAGTTGGAATCTGAAATGTATCTGCAAATGTTATACGACAAAGGGTGTGTATGTTCCTGTTTTACCACTGCTTTTAACTTTACTGCTATCATGCTCAAAAAGCTTTATTCATTAATGAAAAAGGGAAAGAAGTTCAAGGATCATCTCCCAGTGACCTGAACTAATACTAAATTTGCTGATAAAGTGCACCAGTTAATGTACATTATGTTTTTTTATACCCTTGCTATCCAATGAATAACATGCAGGCATAGCAGCAGCCAATGTTCCCTCATTCTTCCACTTATTACGGGCCATTGCTGTTCCTTTTATATTTCTATGTAGTTTTAATAGCATCAAACTTAGCTCTGAGACAGTCTGAGTTTATAGCTTTCATTCTTAGTCTCCTCATCGTACTGGCCTTTTTTCTTTGGATGAGAAATTAAACTGAGTTCTCTTCCTGAGTTGGTGATTGCTCAGGTGGATGTGAAAGATCTCATAGCACTTTTCAAAAAGAATAAGGGAAGTTTCCATGTCTAGCTAAATTTCCTGTAGCCAGTATGAATACCCAGACAGAGTCTGTCCTCAAAAGAGGCTTTTGGTCTAGTGAAACTAATCTGGTCAACAAAGGATAAATAAGTAAGATCCAAAATCTACTGTCCAACAGTATTTTGTGCATTAGACTAATTATATGGTAGTATGCATGGATCTCACCTATTGTTTCCAGTGTCCAGCTAGCCCAAAGGTTTCTGTTTGCAGCATGTATGCCAGACTACTTCATTGCAGGAAACAGACTGTGTCCTTGAGGGAGCCCATATGACTGCTTAAAGTTCTCCCAAGTCATAGGCCTGCCCTGAGTATCTGTTCTCAGCAATGTGTACTGTAGTTTGTTTCTAACCATTGAGTCATCTCACATCATGTGCCCTCCCCCAGTATTTTGACAAACTTATGCATGAATTTTTCTCCAGTTAGTCTAATTTTCATTTCTGAAAGCTCTATCTAAACAGTTAAGTAGGTCATAACCTTGTGGTAAAAGATTCCACCTTTGAGTGGGCTCGAGTAATCTGAAATATCTTTATAGTCCCAACATGATATTGAATGTTTCTTGATATTGAGTCTTCCATACGGTTGCATAATCAAACACGGGCAAGTTGTAAAATAGTCTCAGTTGAGCCTACCTGTACCATAAATGTCAAAATCTGAAATACTCTGCCCCCAGTACCAAATTAGGAAGTGTAGGAACCTCCCAGAATATTATGACATCTCTCTAGATCACAAAAATTCAGTCGCTGCCATTCAAACCATAAAGGAAAATCAGTTTGAGATGAAGCAGGCACTGTGTTTGTTAGCAGTCTGATTAAATTGTAACTGTTATTCTAAGCCATTGGTTTAAGCACTTGGGCTTCAGACCAGTTGTTTTACATTAAGAAGGTTTGTGGTCTGCACTCTTGTGGCAGAACAGATAGCTTACATCATGTTAAGTTGGGAGTTGCCAATTGAAGGCTTTAGTGTCTGTTATTCTAAAAGTGTATTAGTTCTGGTTTAAGCACTTGGGCTTAGGGCCAGTTATTTTACATTAAGCAGGTGTGGTCTGCACTCTTGTGGGAGGAGAGGGTAGATTCTGCCCTTCTGAGCTGGGAGTTTCTGGTTAAAGGCTTATTGTGCCTGCTTATTTGAACTGTTTCTTTCTGAAATAGGTACACCTTATTTGCTGTAGCATAGACTAGATTCAGACCTGCTAAATCGAACTTTGTTTGTATAACTTGAGCACTAATCCAGGCCATCTTTTTTTTTGGAGAAGGTTCCTCTGCACCCTAGTAGCAGGAGTGTGCAGTTAGAACTTGTCTGATCGAAGACTGCTGGAACGGGGCTCAGTTTTTAGCTTTTTATTGGTTTAAATCGGTTTGCTCATTTGCTACTGCTATATTAAAAATTACACTTTATGCATCGCCGCTTAGCTAGGGTTAAATTATTCCCATAAAGTCTGCTCTTCAAATTTTCCCTTAGAACTGGCCAGTTTTTTAGTTTTAGCACTCAGATCTGTTTCTTTGAGCTCAGCACTTGTTCAGAACTCATTGTAAGCACTAAATAAGCTACAAATTACTACAGCACTCAACTTTCCTCACTTGTCTAAAGGAAAATAGTTTTAGTACTTAATAAATAAGCACCTATCACGGCATGTCTATGGGTCAGCTCCCGATGTTTTCTCCTGTCTACCTGATGAATCTGGGCATCTTGGGGCAGTGCAGCAATTGCCTCATGTACACAGATAACCCTTTCCTCTTACCACACAACACTACAACCTGTGAGAGATGCACTTATATAGCCAAACTGGAAGCAAAGCTCTCTTCACCCAAGACTGGACTAGACAGTAAAGAGGAGAGGGTAAACACTTGCACCACACCACACTCATCACGTAGTCTCACTAAATCCACACCACCAAAATCCACACATAGAAACACAAATACATTTGCGGAGGCTCTCAATAATAATCTGCTCAAGCAACAGAGACCTCCAAAGCAGAAATGCCAGCAACCTCCAACCCCCAACACAACCCAAATGACACACAGCCCACAAACTCAGCGTGCCACTCAACCACAGCCAGTAAGGCAAAACATACCCAACACACTAGTCATAGGTGACTCTATAGTCAGGCTCACTGATGTCCCACTCACCAGGCTAAACAAGGAGAAGGTTACTGTCAGCTGCCTTTCGGGTGCCAGGATTCGCCACATAACCCACGCACTCAGGTCACTCCACAACAAGTACAAATATGACTCTGTCATTGTCCATGTTGGTGTGAACGACCTGAGATGTACCTCCCTGGACTACATGAAAAGAGACATGGAAGAGCTCTCCGATCTTGTAGCCCAGGCAGGTATGACCCTAGCCCTGAGTAGCATTCTGCCATCACCCAGAATGATACCACAGTACAAGGACAAAATGATTGACTTCAACAATTGGCTAAGCTACTGGTGTCATTCTAAAGGGATCCAGTAGCTGTCTGCTTGGGAAGACATGGTGGACAGACCACGATGCTTTGTCAGAGATGGCCTGCACCTGTCACCCCTAGGATTCCAGATAGTGGCTAAGGTTCTTGCCGCCCCTATAGTGTCATTTTTAGGCAAGGTTCAAATGACAAATTCACCACCGTAACAGGCAAGCAAAAACTGAGGGTGGTGCTACTCAATGCTAGAAGTCTAAATCTCAAAATGCATTCACTCGAGGCACTCCTTAAAATGGAGGACATCGATATCTGTGCAGTAACTGAGACCTGGTTCAAGGCTCCAGAGAGCACCCCTGCACTACCAGGCTTTAACACATACCACACTTTTCGGCCATGTAACATGGACCGGACCACCAAAGGTGGAGGTGTGTCCACATTCATTAAGGATATCCACACCTCCAGGCTAGTTGCTCAGCATAATGCAGCCAAGGTTATCCAAGTGCAACTAACTCTGAGCAAAACTGCAATCCAAATTGTAGCTTGTTACAGATCCCCCACCATGCCCCAGGATTCCGACTCCTCTTTTCTTGATGTACTGGAAAATATTAGGGTTCAACCAAATACCCTAATAATGGGCGATTTAAAAGACCCCACCATTAACTGGAAAAACTACTCATGTACCAACTCCTTCACTCAACGCTTTCTGGAATTCATAAGCTCCAATGCCCTGGATCAACTTATCCACACCCCCACCGGGGGCAGCAGTATCGTAGAGCTAGTCATTACCAACATGAGTGACCGGTGTTCCACACCTGAAGTCATCGCCTCATTGGTCCGATCCGACCATAAGCTAATTACCCTAGATATCCACATCCTTCCCCCACCCCCCATTAAGGAAATCACAGTAAAAAATTTCTTCAAAGCCAACTTCATGCTTCTTAAGACAGAAGTGGTGAACTTCATGACACCCATGCAGATGGACAATACAGTTATGACTACTGAATCCTACACAATTGCACTTTATAAGCGCTGACACGAGTGCATGGATCGTGCTATACCAAACAGAACCAAGACGCTATCCTCCAAAAAAGGAAGCCAATCTGGTGGTCCCCTGCCATAAACAAACTCTACAACAGAAGGAAGAAACTGTTGCAAAAGAGAGTAAAATCCCATGAGTGGAGGAGCTCCCTGGTCAGCCTCAGTAAGAAGCTGCGACCCCTGATAAAATCATCCAAAGCTAGTTATGAAAACAAAATCGCCACTGATTCTAAAGACAAACACAAGGCATTCTATAGCTATGTCAAGAATCTCAATGGCAACACTCAGATCTGCTCTGAGTTACAGCACAATGGCACTAAATATACAGACCCAGCTGATATTGCCAACATCCTGGCAGATAGGTTCAGTGCTAACTTTACCACCCTCTCACCCCTAAACAGCCCATCTCTATACCGGAAGAATGCAAAGTTCCTGTAATCACGACTGCACAGGTAAAAAACACACTCTCCTAAGTCAAGAACACAGCATCCATGGGACCATACATTATCCCAGGCTGCATTCTACATGAACTACAGAACGGACTGGCACCCCACCTAAGTACCATGTTCAATCATATCCTCATCTCAGGCTGTGTGCCCGCTGAATGGCGTACAGCGACGGTTATCCCACTCCACAAGGGGGGAGCCACCACAGACCCCGGGAACTACCGCTCCATTAGCCCGACGAGCCTGGCCTTCAAGGCCATGGAACGTATCATCATGGAACTTATAAACAAAGACATTGGAAATCTCCAAACTCTGGACCCCACCCAGTTCGGGTTTGTAAAAGGCAGATCATGTCTCCTAAATGTGATAGACTTCTTTGAAGCAGTCACCAAAGTCATAGACATGGGTAAGGTGGTTCACACAGCCTATCTAGATCTCGCCAAGGCTTTCGACACTATCCCCCACTCTGGAATTATAGATAAACTCACTAAACTATGTATAAATCCCTATGTCACAAGATGGGTTGCCAACTGGCTCACTGACTTAACCCACACTGTGAAAGTAGCAGACTCCAAATCCGACTTCAAACCAGTGACAAGTGGAGTACCACAGGGTTCAGTCTTGGGTCCTCTCCTGTTTGGTATCTACTTCTCTGAAGTACAGGCTAACACAGAAGGTCTTTGGCTAATGAAGTACACAGCTGACTGCAAACTAGGAGCCATAATCAAAACTCTCAACAGTGGTCATCCTACAAAAGGCCTCACTGAGACAGATGCCTGGTGTCAAAGCCATGGCCTCAAGCTCACTGCCAAAAAGTGCATTGTCATCCCCTTTGGTAAAAACTCTGTACCCATGAACTACAACATAGGCGGTAGTATACTTAACACTGAAAGTGTGATAAGAGATCTTGGGACACAGGTGGACCGTAGTCTCTCCTTTGATAATCACATCGCCACAGTAGTCAGGAAATCCTTCTGCGTGGCACACCTCATCACAAAAGGTTTCTCATCCAGGAAAAAAAAAGAGGTCATTGTTCCCCTCTACTTATCACTCATTAGACCCATTATAGAATACAACGCCCCTTTTGGTATGTGATGATATAGAGGAAGCATTGTGTCTGTACTAGAGTGGCCTATGCAAAGTATCAGACATATCTTCCTTGACCAATTCATAATTGTGATGTTTTAACCCATGGAAGGTCAGACTATTTAGATGGCATATTAGTATGCAGTTTTAAGGATTTTTTTCTGACTCTGGTTTCTTTGATTCAACTATGATTTTTGTTTAAAAACCTAGGTTTTTACATTGTATAGCAGTCAGAGTTAGTCACATGCCAATGCAACCATTGGCACTAGGTTAAATGTTGACTCTAGATTATTCAATAACATTAACTAGTGTTGATGTGCTACCTCACCCCATGTAAAATAGTCAAAAGGGGGGCTGATTATAATGACTTATTCCATATGCAGCTTTAGAACTATAGGCAGAGTATGGTTATGGTTGGAGTGCATCCTCTTCGCAACTCAACATTCAGCATCCTTTTCTTGTAGTTTTCATATCTGGGGAGAGATGTGCATCTAAGGTCATGCATGCCTGAACTTCAGGCATTAACTGTATATGTATACTTATTCTTCCCCCATTCATTTTTACTTCTTGCACAGTTCCAATCTTGACTCTTGATAACTTCAGTAATTTTCCTGTATTTGCATGTCTTTTTGATTTGTCTTTTTCATGATTGTTAGCACTCTTCTGTATACAGCATTGAGTGGTAGAAGGAGGTTACTTACATGGTGGGTGCAAGGGATTTTCCTAATGCTTATGGGGATGCTGGAGTTTCTTTATCTGGGACTTTGCTTGAAAAATTATCTGGGACCAAGTTCTCCCAAAAGAGAAGTTGTTTTGTGCGGCTTCCTGAGCGTCACAGTGACAGATATCATCCCCAACTACAGAGGGCTCAGTTCCATTTAGGCTCTCCTCCCTGTGGCAGATGAGAGGCTCAGGAAGTGTCATGCTCCTGGCTCCTACCCTGGGGTACATCCCAGGGTACGTACTTTCTTCCAGTTCATCGGTTGAACAGCGTAGCTCTGGTTATCATAACTCTCAACCTCTTAGAGCAAATATTCTGAATAAAGTCAAAATTAGTAATGTTCTCCCTTCTGAGAAAATGATCTTGTTTTGGTCTCTGAACTGGTTCATTCTTCTTCCCATTTCTTCCCGGGAAAAGAATCTAAACTGATAAGGGGGGAGGGGTCTTATCTGTATGGGAAAGGCAGTCATCTTAGGTTTCCTGAGTTGGCTATGCTGGTTGTTTTGGCAATACAGGTGGTTCATCTCCCAGTCTACAGGGAGGAGAAAGCTTATAGTTGCCAAATGCACTTTTTAGTAGGTTGGTGATAGTGCTCTGTCTGCCATTCTCCAGAACTACTGACTGGCCCTTGCTGTGGTCAACATCCAGTTGTCTGTAGGAGTTTCTGCTTTCAGCACTTGCTTCGTCGTTCCATTATCATACTTTATCTGTATGGATATTGCTCTGTGATTTTCTCTTTTCCAAACAGTATAACTTCAACATTATAAGCTCATCCATATTATTGACTCAGGCATACACGCCTCTTCTTTTTTTTTTTTCTCAAAATTTTTTTTTTTATTTTTCAAATACAGTTGATTGATTGAATTTCATATTATTTATACATAACATCTTAACTATGTACACTATTTACATCAGCCTAATACTATAACAGATCTTAATGTATACAGTTACTTTATACGTATGTCCAATCCATTATTAGTGTGTCTGATCAATTATTGTATAGTGTCAATCAACAATAAGACTTTTCCCCAAGGGTTGTTGATAAATGGCTTTGGATAAATTCTTAGTTCTTTCATTTTAATTTCCAATAATGCTGTGGTCTTCAGTAGGCTGTAGAAGTCTTCCAAAGTTGGTATTGTGTTTGTATTACATCTTCCTGTTATACACTTCCTTGAAATTGAAAGTATAGTCCATACTAGATTCATGTTTGACCTGTTCAAATGAGGACCTTTGTTCACATTTAATAATACAAGAGCTTTAGTTAAATAAAATGTTTCATTAAGTAAAGCTTGTAGAATGTTATTAATACCGTTCCAAAATTTTAACACGATCAAAGAAAATGTGGTTCCAATCTGCATTGTGTACTTGCTCACATCTCCAACATATTCCTTTTATGGAAAAACAAATTTTACTGATTCTGTCTGGGGTTAAGAATGCTCTGTGCAAGCATTTCCAATTAAAAACTTTCCAGTATTGTGTAAAAGATGTATATTTTATTGATAATAAGATATTTATTTTAATATCTTCAGTTAACCATATTGAGTGTCCTTTTGTTATATATTTCCAATATGAGGTTTTGGGTGTTGTTTTATAGTTTATCAATATTTTGTAAAATTTTGAAATACTGTTTCCCATGTCAATGTCATTGTATATGATTTCATATATGTATTTCGTAAATGTAGGTGTTTAATTGAAGAATTGTTAATTATTCTACTTAAATCTTGCGAATATGACAGAATACTCTGTAAAGTTAGCCAGTCCTGTTGTGGAATTTTGTATGTTGTTTTTATTACTTGCATATGTAAAATTTTTAGTTATTTGATACATTGGAGCCAACAAAACAAATCCTTTCTGTTCCAAGGAATTAATAATTTCTTTATATATTTTATGTGGAAAGTTCTTTATGACTATAAATGGTGTTAAAAGATCAAACCAGATTTTTAAATCTGCATTTGCATTAATAATTTTCCTAAATAAGTCAATGTAATAATTAATCATATGAGTTTTAGTGGGTTTAGTTATGTTATATTGCATACTAATACATATATGCCATGGCAAATTATTTTTATTTGTTGTATGAAATTTCTTTTGTAAATCAAATTCATTTATTGATATTACAGGTAGCAATTATTTCCAATTTGCAGAGTAATTTGGACTTATCCAGTCTGAGATTGTTTTAGATATTGATGCTTTTATATATGTTTCTATATCAGGAATGTTTAATTATCCTTGTTTCCATGGTCTGATATGATGTATTAAAGCTATTCTGTCTCTTTTGGGAAACCATAAAAAATGTATTAGGCATGAATTTATTTCTTTAAATATATTCCTTTCTGGTAACAGTTGGATTGCCAATGCTATATATAGGATCTTGGGTAGTAAAACCATTTTTATTAACTGTAGTCTATCTTCAAATGTTAATATTATTTTGTTCCATTTTTCCACAAAGATTTTAATTGTATTTATGATATTATTGTAGTTTTTTCAGACTAATTCATTATTATCCTTGCATAACTCAATTCCTAGATATTTTAAGGTAGATTCTTGTTTCCCTATGATATGATTATATTCTGCAGTTCTTTTTTTTTTATTTAAAAATAAAAAAAAAAATTGATTTTGATTTTATTGAAATGGAGTCCTGAAGTCATGTGAAATTTGTCAATTAATATATCTAATTCTTCTAATATCTCTTTTGTATTGGATAATGTTAGTAATATGTCATCAGCAAATATCATTACTTTAGAATTGTATTGTTCATAAACACATATTCCTTTGATTTTTATATTGTTACAAATTGAATCTGCCACTATTTCAATAGCCAGAGCAAATAGAATCAGTGACATGGGACATCTTTGTTTAGTGCCTTTTGTTATATGTATAGATTCAGAGGTAAAAGAACCTAACTTGACATACTCTAAATTATCTGTATATATTTTTTTTAAGAGATGAACAATGGATGCAGGGAATTCAAATAGCATTAGGATTTTGAATAAATAGTCCCGACTTAGAGAATCAAAGGCTTTCTTTATATCTAAGCCAATTGTGAGTGTTTCTTTATTAACATAATCTATAAGAGAAATTATCCTTTTAATATTGTCATGTGTGTGAGTATGATATATAAATCCAGTTTGATTATCATTTATTGTTTTGGATACTGATATTTTCATTCTGTTAGGTAATATTGTCATAAATATCTTATAGTCATTATTTAATAATGATATAGGTCTATGAGGTACAGAGGCTGGGGATTTGTTTTCCTTTAGGATTGGTGAGATTAAGAAATATCTCCAAGAGGGTGGTATTAAAGCTTGTGACTGAATTTCTAATAGAGTTTTATGGAAGAGGGATAGTATCTTTGAAGAAAAAGTGTATATATTTCCGTAATTATGCCATCTATACCTGGAGCTTTATTATTTTTACCCTCTTTTACTGTATCTGTAATTTTCTTTGTAGGATATGGGTGCTTGCAGATCTAGTTTTAATTTTTCTGATATTTTTTATATTAGAACATTTTTCATCTAGATTTATTTTATTTTATTTATTTTTATTTTACATTTGTTGACCGGGCTAGTCTAGATGGATACATTTTCAGTAGAGGCCCGGGGAGAAAAGCTCCAAGAAATCATACAAAATGAATAAGTTATGACAAATATTATAAAAACAGCAATTGTTGCATAAAAATATTAGTGTTTTTTTTTATCAAAAGGAGTACAAATTATAATAGTCATAGTGATTTTGTGAGAATGTACAATATACATATATACATAAATTTTATATGCAATGCTATAGTATATTGAAACATAAAGGGAAGATTATAAAGGATGTAGGGTGAGAATTAGTGTATAGGAAAAAAGTCAGGGTTAGTACAGGTAGATTTCATTTCATTAATTGATAGATATGTATATTTTCTTTTTGAAAATGTTCCATATAGTGATTTCTGTAGGCATCAAGAATGTCACTTATACCCGAGACATTTTTCCCTGTCTTTTCATGGAAGATACTTTTAAAGTTATTAGCTTTTGATTGTATTTTGATTCTTGTAGATAAAGTATGTAGATAGTTGGGAAAAGTGGCCAAGGTATTAATTTTATTTTTTCTAAAGCTAAACTAGTTTTTTGTGTTAGAATTTCGTTGTATTTATTGTTTAATACTTCTACTTTCTTTTTCATCTCCAAATTATTTTGATTTTTTTTCAACTTTTACTGACAAAGGTTTGGATTGTAGATCTAATTATTCAGAATCCCATTCTCTGATTTTTTTTTATACCAAGTTAGAGTTTTACCATGTATATATATATATATATATATATATATATATATATATATATATAAGCTTTTAATGAGTCCTATATGATTATTTTATTTATCTCTGTAGAGTAATTAATATCTAAGAAGAACTGTAATTCAGATAATAACCAGGGCTTGAACTGTTTCATTTTAGTTATATATGCTGGAATTCTGGAGTTTAAGATTAATGGTTTGTAACCATTTTGAAGTTTTAGTATCAATGAATTGTGGTCTGAAAAGGGGCAGGGAGTGATTGAGAAATTAATGATTTTAGAGTACAAGTCATGGGCAGCAAATATTTTATCTATTTTAGTTTGGGTACCAAATCTGCGACCTTGATGGGAAAACAACAAAGATTTATCTTCTTTAAATCTGAAAGTATCTACAAGATGAAATGATTCTATCCACTTGTTTAAAGCTGTTGATACACAGATATACACAGCAGTCATGTATTTGTAGTTTCAGAAATATCAAATATACAGTTAAAATCTCTCTCCTCTTAATATTAAGTTGCCTTTATAATTATTGGAAATGAAATCCAAGTGTTTTTAACCGTTCCTGTTCCAATGCCTGGGAACCAGTATAGATTGACTAGGGTATGTATTCTGTTATTATATTCAACTTTTACTAATGCCATAAGGCCTTTTTTATCTTTATACTTATAAATGATTTCTGGGTTAATCACATTTGTTTTCCATAAAATTGTTACCCCTTTTGTCTTTGTCTTACAAGTGGATTGTGCCAATATCATATATTCCTCAGGATTCCATTTGTAATTGTCATTTTTTTTTAAATGAGTTTCATGAAGGAAAACCATTTGTGCTTTGTTCAGTTTTAAATATTTCAGTAGATTTGATCACTAGGAGTGTTTAAGCCATTGGTATTTGAAAATAATAAAGTTATATCCATCTTAGGTTATTTAGACTATGTATTTTTTGTTTTATTGTAACTATTAAACATTTTCCTCTGATAACTATAAAGTTTATGTTTGAGTTTTTAAAGGAAATTATTAGTTTTATACTTTGAGTTTTTACCAACAAAGTAGTGTTTTGGTCAGGCATACTAAAAATGTTTTTGTGAAATAAATTTAAATTAGTAAATGTTAACAAAGCTAAGATCTGCACTAGCCATGGAATGAAAATCATTCCTAATCTGATGTATAAACCTAAGCCCATCAGATTATCACTCATACCTTGACAATCCAGAACATCCGAGCTCCATAAATTGAATTATCATATGGAGAATATTTGTAATAGGAATAAGCAAATATATATATATATATATATATATATATATATATATATATATAAATAATATGTGTGTGTATATATATATATATATATATAACATTTTGAACAGATATAGTACTATTGTAGATTAGACAGAATTCTAATGCAATATAAATGTCTACTTATTGTATAAGCAATTAATATGTACATGAAAGATAGATGACAAGCAATTCAATCATAGTAAAGTAGGATGCATCATATATAAAACCTCAGTAAAAGATTATAGCACACAGTTATTTAACATATTCATCCTTATTGACAAAGTCTATCAAAACTTATCACTTAATATAAATAGATGGTAATAATATTTATACCTAATGTTTATAATACAATGTATTTTACTGGATATATCAGAAGTTATATTTCATTTTTTGCCAGTATTTAAGTAATCACTTTGTTGCTAGCTTACTTCAAGCATCAAGTTTGTTTTATGTAAACATTGATGAAAGTTAGTGCATTTTATTATCGGTGCATCCCTCTTTCCCCCATTTCCTACACATAAGGATTTTCATATCTGTCATTTCTTATTATAAAATGAGTGAAAGTATAGGTTAAAAACAATAAATTCACTTATTGTGATTAATGATTACAAGTTCCCATTCCATATTCATGAATTGCCATTTTTAGATTTAAATGGCAACATTCTATTTTGTATAATCAGCAAAGGTTAAACTGAGTGATTATTGTCAATTTAATACTGTTTGTTCAGAATGTGATTGTTACATTCTGTGACATTCCTAGTTCAGGCTTCTATTGTTCCCCTTGAACAACTTTGTCAGTTTGATGTCCTGTATAAAACATTAGTTACCTTGGTAAAAGCTTAAGTATTATGCATGGTCAAGATGGGTTACAAAACCACAATTCCAGTTAAAGCAATTATATGACTTGTTATGCACATTTACTTATATGAGAAAATCATCATGCTTTCCCTTGGTGTTCAATGTAGTGCATGTCATTTATGACAAGTTAAAACAGTAGTGCTGTTATACACAAGCCCAAGTTATTAAATCATGTCTTTAATATCTAAATTCAGCAGACTGCTTCATCTTATATGAAGATTATATATTTTATGTCTAGATTTACTAAAATCATACATTACATAACTATTGTGTGTTTTTGTTTTTTTGCTGTTGCTTACTTATTTGAGAGACCAGAAGCTGTACTGCTTATTCTTATTGTTAATTCCTTCCAAGCATGTTTATACAGTCCATAGACTTTAAATTATGAGACCCTTCTAGTTTCTTATTTGTTATATTTCCATCCTTATATATACACACATCAGTACTTCAAGCACGGGCAACAATACCCATCCAGTTTTGCCAGAATACCATTCAGAAGTTCATATGGTGTGTTTCCAGACTGTTCTTAAAATATCCAACCAATATTTGTCCTGTTCCATTTTACCAGTCTGTTCCATGCAGTGGCCACTCTGCCAGTGAGCCACTCAACACACCTTCCATTCCCACAGATATTTCCACAAAGGAAATCTGATGACTCTCTAGGACTTCCGGCAGCCCCAAACACCCCTAGAATCAGCTATCCCTATATGCCCAACAAGTCCGAGCAAGCTTACCTCCCAGACCACTGCAAAGACCAAGTGCTCTTAGTGTTTCGCAGTAACTCAGACCTCCACTCTTATGCAAGTCCTTAATGTGTTTGGACCAAAATACATTTTAAATATAAAATTGCACTTATTTATTTAATCAAGAATCAACTTAATGAGCTACATTCAACTACAATAATTCAACTACATTTTTACGATTTACACATACATGCAACACTAATGGGACAGCATATTTGGACACTTTTATTATGAATAACAACAATGGTTTTAAGTCCAATATATATATAGGAAGAGTAATTTCTCCAACAGTTACCTCGAATAAATCACCCCAGAAAAACTATGAGGAATATTTTTAAAGGACAGTGTGTATGAGCAGCTCAAATGACTTTTCAGTATGTAGATATGGTTAAAGAAATGGAATATATAGAGAATTTGTACCCCATAAACATGCTAAATGATGGAAGGGGGTACGTCATTGGTGAATGGGGTAGAAAATATCCCCCTATTTTAGGTAAACCTTTGTCAGAAATTATCTCAGTGTGCAAAGTAAATGATGATATAAACTATCAAAGGGCATGTATTTTGGAATAGTCTCCTTATGTTAATAAGGTTAAACAGATAATGGCCAAAAATTGGAACATTTTGTTAGCAGGCAATGACATAAAGGATATAGTGGGGCCCGCGCCATTCTTTGTTTACAAAATGGGTAACAACTTAAAAAGAAGTTTGGAACAAGGGTGGGTTAATATATCGCAAGTTAAAAAACACACTAGGAAATGTGGATGTTGTAGACAATGTTCTAGTATATTAGAAGTTGAAGGGATTGTGTTGGACAATATTAATAGAACTCTGGTCACATTCGCACAGGGGAATTACAACTCCAAATGTGTTGTATATATTGTGAAATGCATGGCCTGTTCATGTTATTACATTGGAAAAACTGAGCGATGTTTCAAGAATAGGATTTATGACCATTTGTATAATATTATTAAAAAAGATAAAACTAATGCCCTTTATAGGCACATTGAGATGAAAGGAAATGAACACATATTTAAATTTGCCATTCTTGAACAGGTTAAAATAGGACCAAGAGGGGGCAATATTAAAGCCCTTTTAGGGTACAGTGAGACTAGATGGCAGTTACTGACAGATGCTTTAAATTTCCCTGGACTTAATGATTATATCACTATTAAGCACATATTACAGATGCGTATATAGGGAAATGAATATGAAGCCATTTAGGCAGGATGTTGTGCAATATATTATATATTTATATGTTTGTTTAATCCATTGATATATTATTATGTTTTGTGTATTAAGTAGTACACTAGGAGTGAACATGCAACCCTAGTCATTGTTGTTATAAGATCAATTTCAATTTTTATTAGATTAGTGTATACATATTAACTAGCATATTTATACTGTTATGTGTATATTAATTATTGGTAGAAAATAGTGTGTTAGGATTTTCAATAAGGCTTGCAAAACCTTATATGCATTGTGTGAATGAATTTTTGTACCTAATGGCTTTTTTAACTTAATTGGTGTAATATAAGATGTTTTATAAACATTGTTTTGGCACCAAAATGGCTTATAAATAGTGCAATTAATTGTTAATTGACATTCTGATAAAGTCCACATCCTTGTGGATGAAAGCACTTAATCTTGTGTTGGTGAATTAAAGAATTTAGTAAAAGGCTGCTGCTTTGAAGGGTGCATTTCTTCAGTGAATCCTTTACAGTTTGAGCATTTTTTTCGTATTATTTTAGACTTATTTGGTTGTTTGCACGCTCAGTGTGAGAATTATTAAGTCCTTAAGTGTTTGGACCAAAATACATTTTAAATACAAAATTATGCTTAATTTTTTTTATAATCAAGAATCAACTTAATGAGCTAAGTGAAGTGTTGGGAGACCATCAGCATGTGTGCATGTGATTTAAAACAGCCCTTTTATCATATATATATATAGTTTTAAAACCAAAAACATTGCCAAGAATCATCTTGGAGGCTCCTCAGAGCAGTTAAGCATTATCGTCACTCTGTCTCCGTTACCATAGCAACCTGGGAGCGTCTTTTTCTGTTAGTGTCTCTGTGTACTGCATACCAGAGGCTTGCGATGCACCTGAAGCAAAGTTTCACTTCACTGCAACTTCAAGCCTAAATTTCCTCCCTTTCAGCGAGGCAGCAGCCAGGAAAAGAACGGAGAGCAAACAGATAAAAAAAAAAAAACTCCCAACAAGCCACCACAACAAGAGATAACACATTATTCCAGCTTTCCTACCTCTCACTCAGCAGATTCTCTGCCAAAATATCCCAAATCACAGTTTTATCCACCCCCTTCCCCTGGATCCAGGCTAAAACACCAAATGTCTCTTCCTAATACACAAGCATCAGTAAACATCAATCACAAGCAGCAACCCATAGCTTCCCAAAGACTAAAACAGCAACATACAACAGCTGCATCCACATATACCATGTCAGGCTTAATCAAACAGCACTCGAAGCTATGATACCTGCCATAATTGATATTAACTATGTTTAGTCAGAATAATAATGACATTTGTACTAGCTGTCAGACACTGCTTCATCCACGCACACCATGTCAGGATTGATCAAACAGCACTTGAAGCTATGATACCTGCCAAAATTGATATTAACTATGTTTAGACAGAATAATAATGACATTTGTACTGGCTGCCAGAGACAGCTGCGTCCACGCACACCACGTCGGTATTGATCAAACAGCACTTGTAGCTGTGATACCTGCCATAATTGATATTAACTATATTTAGACAGAATAAAGATGATATTTGTACTAAGAGCTTGCTACTATTATTCAACCAGGATATACATGACATTTCTAAATCATACTTTAACTGAAGAAGGCTTTAGTCTCCCTGACAGCATTTTTTTTTTCAAAACACTCTACAGTTACTGCTATTATATATGATGTTAATTTGTTACATTTCAGTCTGAACTCTGATGAATGGCACCTTGTTGAATTAGTTAATTAATTACTTAAATTATTATAAGTAAAAACAATGAGAAATGAACAAGATAAGTATTTGTTGAGTTCAAGTAGGAGAAAAGAAACGTCTATGTTTATATTATATGTTGCTTTGTTTGGCTTATATATAATATAGAGAGTAACCCATCTTGACCTACCTTTGTTTGTAAAGAATTACTGGACTCTTTGAACATTCTGAATAAATCATTACTGTTTCTCAGTTGTTTAAGAAACCCTCCTTTTTTTTTTTTTTTTAAATAAAAACAGATGACAAGTGATGTACCATAACAGTTGATACTTTGAGAGATGTAGTTGTAAGAGTTATTTTTTTGGGACAGTTATCTTGGAATCAGTTTTTTGTTTCTGCTTTCTAGCATCAGTCCAAGGATTTGTTTCTTTTATTCTTTTACGAGTAGGGGCCATCCATTCTATTTCTTCTGGGATAGACACTATGTTGTTGTTTTTGATGAATATAGTAGCTTCTTCTAAGTCATTAAAGGTTCTAATTTCATTGGCAAAACTTATTTTTATCTTGTCTGGAAAGGCCAGCTGTGCTTTAATGCTTTGTTTCAACATTTTTATTATTTGCCAGACTTTTTTTTCCTTTGTTGTAGTATTCTGGAAGAATAATCATTGTCAAATCTTATCAGGCTTTGATTGTATTTTAAGGGTGATTTTCTCCAAGCAGATTTTAATATTAGTATTAGATTTAATATTAGTTCCTTGTTCCTTGTTCAGAAATTAAAGAAATTTTATAACTATGGATCTAGGTGGAGTATTTGTTGAGTTAGAAGCAGGTTTCTTCATTGCTCTATGCACCCTTTCAATTACAAATGAAAGTCCCTCTTTCAAGTCTAAAAATTCAGGAATCCAGGTTAAGAATGAAATAAGGTCTTCTCCTTCAGTGTTTTCAGGCAGACCAAAGATCCATATGTTGTTTCTCCTTTCCCTGTTTTATAAGTTATCTGTTTTCTTAAGCAGCCATGTATTCTGTTTAAGCAGAAATTCTTTTTGGAATACTTCCTCTTTGAGTCTCCCTTCAATGTCATTTAGAGAAGTCTCTATTTGTTATTTTTGGTGTTGCTGTAATAGTTCCTTGTATCAGTCTCATTTAGAGAATTTAATTTGAGATTTTCTAAGTCATTTTTAAAGCCATCCATCATCAAAGATAGTTCATGTAAGTTAGAGGATATCAATTGCAGTTCTTTTTTCAAAGTAGCATCTGGATGAGAATTCCTTGAGTTAATATTCAGTGACTCAATATATCCCCAAGTTACTTGACAGGAAAAGTTTTGTATATCTCAACCAAAATTGATATTGACGTTTTAAACGTGAGAATAATAAAATTTTCCTATATTATTATACTAGTTTATGGAGTTCTCAAAATTCACTGCTCTCAGTTGGCCATCGAGGCTCCACCCCAGACATGCCTCTTCTGACTAGACTGTTACACAAGTCACAGTCTTCTGAGTTTTGTTCTTGTGTGGTTCTTCATCTTTTTTCCAGTCATGATGGTTCACCTCTTGGGATACTGCAGTAACCATCGGGCCATCAAGGAAAGGGATTGATCTGGTTGGGTCACAGGTTGAGCTTCTATATAAACTAATGTCTTTCGGCTTTTCCCGGTTAGGGATTGCCACAGCGGAACTCTGATCCGCTAATGATTGGCAGTGGATTTTTACAGTGCGGAGGTGCCAGCCCAATGCCCAACCTTCAAAGAAGGCACACTCATTCACGCACGCACTATATTCTGTACTATATGTAAAATAACCAGTGCATAACTCTACATATTCTGTACTATATGTAAAATAACCAGTGCATAATGCTACATATTCTGTACTATATGTAAAATAACCAGTGCATAATGCTACATATTCTGTACTATATGTAAAATATCTAGTGCATAACGTTACATATTCTATACTATATGTAAAATAACCAGTGCATAATGCTACATATTCTGTACTATATGTAAAATAATCAGTGCATAACGTTACATATTCTGTACTATATGTAAAATAACCAGTGCATAACGTTACATATTCTGTACTATATGTAAAATAACCAGTGCATAACGCTACATATTCTGTACTATATGTAAAATAACCAGTGCATAACATTACATATTCTGTACTATATGTAAAATAACCAGTGCATAACGCTACATATTTTGTACTATATGTAAAATAACCAGTGCATAATGCTACATATTCTGTACTATATGTAAAATAACCAGTGCATAATGCTACATATTATGTACTATATGTAAAATAACCAGTGCATAACTCTACATATTCTGTACTATATGTAAAATAACCAGTGCATAATGCTACATATTTTGTACTATATGTAAAATAACCAGTGCATAACGCTACATATTTTGTACTATATGTAAAATAACCAGTTCATAACGCTACGTATTCTGTACTAAATGTAAAATAACCAGTGCATAACGTTACATATTCTGTACTATATGTAAAATAATCAGTGCACAACGCTACATATTTTGTACTATATGTAAAATATCCAGTAGACCTTTAAGAAATTTGAGCAGAAGCACAGTAAACAGTTGGAATCTGAAATGTATCTGCAAATGTTATACGACAAAGGGGTGTGTATGTTCCTGTTTTACCACTGCTTTTAACTTTACTGTTATCATGCTCAAAAAGCTTTATTCATAAATGAAAAAGGGAAAGAAGTTCAAGGATCGTCTCCCAGTGACCTGAACTACTACTAAATTTGCTGATAAAGTGCACCAGTTAATGTACATTATGTTTTTTTTATACCCTTGCTATCCAATGAATAACACGCAGGCATAGCAGCAGCCAATGTTCCCTCATTCTTCCACTTATTACGGGCCATTGCTGATCCTTTTGTATTTCTATGTAGTTTTAATAGCATCAGACTTAGCTCTGAGACAGTCTGAGTTTATAGCTGTCATTCTTAGTCTCCTCATCGTACTGGCCTTTTTTCTTTGGATGAGAAATTAAACTGAGCTCTCTTCCTGAGTTGGTGATTGCTCAGGTGGATGTGAAAGATCTCATAGCACTTTTCAAAAAGAATAAGGGAAGTTTCCTTGTCTAGCTAAATTTCCTGTAGCCAGTATGAATACCCAGACTGAGTCTGTCCTCAAAAGAGGCTTTTGGTCTAGTGAAACTAATCCGGTCAACAAAGGATAAATAAGTAAGATCCAAAATCTACTGTCCAACAGTATTTTGTGCATTAGACTAATTATGTGGTAGTATGCAAGGATCTCACCTATTGTTTCCAGTGTCCAGCTAGCCCAAAGGTTTCTGTTTGCAGCATGTATGCCAGACTACTTCATTGCAGGAAACAGACTGTGTCCTTGAGGGAGCCCATATGACTGCTTAAAGTTCTCCCAAGTCATAGGCCTGCCCTGAGTATCTGTTCTCAGCAATGTGTACTGTAGTTTGTTTCTAACCATTGAGTCATCTCACATCATGTGCCCTCCCCCAGTATTTTGACAAACTTATGCATGAATTTTTCTCCAGTTAGTCTAATTTTCATTTCTGAAAGCTCTATCTAAACAGTTAAGTAGGTCATAACCTTGTGGTAAAAGATTCCACCTTTGAGTGGGCTCGAGTAATCTGAAATATCTTTATAGTCCCAACATGATATTGAATGTTTCTTGATATTGAGTCTTCCATGCGGTTGCATAATCAAACACGGGCAAGTTGTAAAATAGTCTCAGTTGAGCCTACCTGTACCATAAATGTCAAAATCTGAAATACTCTGCCCCCAGTACCAAATTAGGAAGTGTAGGAACCTCCCAGAATATTATGACATCTCTCTAGATCACAAAAATTCAGTCGCTGCCATTCAAACCATAAAGGAAAATCAGTTTGGGGTGAAGCAGGCACTGTGTTTGTTAGCAGTCTGATTAAATTGTAACTGTTAATCTAAGCCGTTGGTTTAAGCACTTGGGCTTCAGACCAGTTGTTTTACATTAAGAAGGTTTGTGGTCTGCACTGTTGTGGCAGAACAGATAGCTTACATCCTGTTAAGTTGGGAGTTGCCAATTGAAGGCTTAGTGTCTGTTATTCTAAAAGTGTATTAGTTCTGGTTTAAGGACTTGGGCTTAGGGCCAGTTATTTTACATTAAGCAGGTGAGGTCTGCACTCTTGTGGGAGGAGAGGGTAGATTCTGCCCTTCTGAGCTGGGAGTTTCTGGTTAAAGGCTTATTGTGCCTGCTTATGTTTCTTTCTGAAATAGGTACACCTTATTTGCTGTAGCATAGACTAGATTCAGACCTGCTAAATCGAACTTTGTTTGTATAACTTGAGCACTAATCCAGGCCATCTTTATTTTTGGAGAAGGTTCCCCTGCACCCTAGTAGCAGGAGTGTGCAGTTAGAACTTGTCTGATCGAAGACTGCTGGAACGGGGCTCAGTTTTTAGCTTTTTATTGGTTTAAATCGGTTTGCTCATTTGCTACTGCTATATTAAAGATTACACTTTATGCATTGCCACTTAGCTAGGGTTAAATTATTCCCATAAAGTCTGCTCTTCAAATTTTCCCTTAGAACTGGCCAGTTTTTTAGTTTTAGCACTCAGATCTGTTTCTTTGAGCTCAGCAGTTGTTCAGAACTCATTGTAAGCACTAAATAAGCTACAAATTACTACAGCACTCAACTTTCCTCACTTGTCTAAAGGAAAATAGTTTTAGTACTTCTATAACGGCATGTCTATGGGTCAGCTCCCGATGTGTTCTCCTGTCTACCTGATGAATCTGGGCATCTTGGGGCAGTGCAGCAATTGCCTCATGTACACAGATAACCCTTTCCTCTTACCACACAACACTACAACCTGTGAGAGATGCACTTATATAGCCAAACTGGAAGCAAAGCTCTCTTCACCCAAGACTGGACTAGACAGTAAAGAGGAGAGGGTAAACACTTGCACCACACCACACTCATCATGTAGTCTCACTAAATCTACACCACCAAAATCCACACATAGAAACGCAAATACATTTGCAGAGGCTCTCAATAATAATCTGCTCAAGCAACAGAGACCTCCAAAGCAGAAATGCAAGCAACCTCCACCCCCCCCAACACAACCCAAATGACACACAGCCCACAAACTCAGCGTGCCACTCAACCACAGCCAGTAAGGCAAAACATACCCAACACACTAGTCATAGGTGACTCTATAGTCAGGCTCACTGATGTCCCACTCACCAGGCTAAACAAGGAGAAGGTTACTGTCAGCTGCCTGTCGGGTGCCAGGATTTGCTACATAACCCACGCACTCAGGTCACTCCACAACAAGTACAAATATGACTCTGTCATTGTCCATGTTGGTGTGAACGACCTGAGATGTACCTCCCTGGACTACAAGAAAAGAGACATGGAAGAGCTCTCCGATCTTGTAGCCCAGGCATGTATGACCCTAGCCCTGAGTAGCATTCTGCCATCACCCAGAATGATACCACAGTACAAGGACAAAATGATTGACTTCAACAATTGGCTAAGCTTCTGGTGTCATTCTAAAGGGATCCAATAGCTGTCTGCCTGGGAAGACATGGTCGACAGACCACGATGCTGTGTCAGAAATGGCCTGCACCTGTCACCCCTAGGATTCCAGATAGTGGCTAAGGTTCTTGCCGCCCCTATAGTGTCATTTTTAGGCAAGGTTCAAATGACAAATTCACCACCGTAACAGGCAAGCAAAAACTGAGGGTCGTGCTACTCAATGCTAGAAGTCTAAATCTCAAAATGCATTCACTCGAGGCACTCCTTAAAATGGAGAACATCGATATCTGTGCAGTAACTGAGACCTGGTTCAAGGCTCCAGAGAGCAACCCTGCACTACCAGGCTTTAACACATACCACACTTTTCGGCCATGTAACTTGGACCAGAACACCAAAGGCAGAGGTGTGTCCACATTCATTAAGGATATCCACACCTCCAGGCTAGTTGCTCAGCATAATGCAGCCAAGGTTATCCAAGTGCAACTAACTCTGAGCAAAACTGCAATCCAAATTGTAGCTTGTTACAGATCCCCCACCATGCCCCAGGATTCCGACTCCTCTTTTCTTGATGTACTGGAAAATATTAGGGTTCAACCAAACACCCTAATAATGGGCAATTTAAAAGACCCCACCATTAACTGGAAAAACTACTCATGTACCAACTCCTTCACTCAGCGCTTTCTGGAATTCATAAACTCCAATGCCCTGGATCAACTTATCCACACCCCCACCAGGGGCAGCAATATTGTAGAGCTAGTCATTACCAACATGAGTGACCGGTGTTCCACACCTGAAGTCATCGCCTCATTGATCCGATCCGACCATAAGCTAATTACCCTAGATATCCACATCCTTCCCCCACCCCCCATTAAGGAAATCACAGTAAAAAATTTCTTCAAAGCCAACTTCATGCTTCTTAAGACAGAAGTGGTGAACTTCATGACACCCATGCAGATGGACAATACAGTTATGACTACTGAATCCTACACAATTGCACTTTATAAGCACTGACACGAGTGCATGGATCGTGCTATACCAAACAGAACCAAGACGCTATCCTCCAAAAAAAGAAGCCAATCTGGTGGTCCCCTGCCATAAACAAACTCTACAACAGAAGGAAGAAACTGTTGCAAAAGAGAGTAAAATCCCATGAGTGGAGGAGCTCCCTGGTCAGCCTCAGTAAGAAGCTGCGATCCCTGATAAAATCCTCCAAAGCTAGTTACGAAAACAAAATCGCCACTGATTCTAAAGACAAACACAAAGCATTCTATAGCTATGTCAAGAATCTCAATGGCAACACTCAGATCTGCTCTGAGTTACAGCAGAATGGCACTAAATATACAGACCCAACTGATATTGCCAACATCCTGGCAGATAGGTTCAGTGCTAACTTTACCACCCTCTCACCCCTAAACAGCCCATCTCTATACCGGAAGAATGCAAAGTTCCTGTAATCAGGACTGCACAGGTAAAAAACACACTCTCCAAAGTCAAGAACACAGCATCCATGGGACCATACAACATCCAAGGCTGCATTCTACATGAACTATAGAACGGACTGGCACCCCACCTAAGTACCATGTTCAATCATAGCCTCATCTCAGGCTTTGTGCCCACTGGATGGCGTACAGCGACGGTTATCCCACTCCACAAGGGGGGAGCCACCACAGACCCCGGGAACTACCGCTCCATTAGCCTGACGAGCCTGGCCTTCAAGGCCATGGAACATATCATCATGGAACTTATAAACAAAGACATTGGAAATCTCCAAACTCTGGACCCCACCCAGTTCGGGTTTGTAAAAGGCAGATCATGTCTCCTAAATGTGATAGACTTCTTTGAAGCAGTCACCAAAATCGTAGACATGGGTAAGGTGGTTCACACAGCCTATCTAGATCTTGCCAAGGCTTTCGACACTATCCCCCACTCTGGAATTATAGATAAACTCACTAAACTATGTATAAATCCATATGTCACAAGATGGGTTGCCAACTGGCTCACTGACTTAACCCACACTGTGAAAGTAGCAGACTCCAAATCCGACTTCAAACCAGTGACAAGTGGAGTACCACAGGGTTCAGTCTTGGGTCCTTTCCTGTTTGGTATCTACTTCTCTGAAGTACAGGCTAACACAGAAGGTCTTTGGCTAATGAAGTACACAGCTGACTGCAAACTAGGAGCCATGATCAAAACTCTCAACAGTGGTCATCCTACAAAAGGCCTCACTGAGACAGATGCCTGGTGTCAAAGCCATGGCCTCAAGCTCAGTGCCAAAAAGTGCATTGTCATCCCCTTTGGTAAAAACTCTGTACCCATGAACTACAACATAGGCGGTAGTATACTTAACACTGAAAGTGTGATAAGAGATCTTGGGACACAGGTGGACCATAGTGTCTCCTTTGATAATCACATCGCCACAGTAGTCAGGAAATCCTTCTGCGTGGCACACCTCATCACAAAAGGTTTCTCATCCAGGAAAAAAAAGAGGTCATTGTTCCCCTCTACTTATCACTCATTAGACCCATTATAGAATACAACACCCCTTTTGGTATGTACCTCATAGGACATCAACGACAACTGGAAAGGCTGCCGAAATACCTCACAAAGAGGATTACCAGCCTCAAACAGATGCCCTAGGCAGACCATCTCAAAAAACTCCAGTTTTACTCCGTCGCATATCGCCGATCTCTGCCTAACATACATAGCTATGTCAAACCCAGAGCTGTTGGACATGCTCCACTTAAGTCCCAATCCCTCCGAGCTATACGCTCTACTGACCTAAATCTTGTCACCACAATAAACAGAACATGCTGGAGGGATAGATTCCTGTCCCAGAGACTTCCTATACTCTGGAATAAACTACCTACCTATCTATATCAAACAAAGCTCCTCATTAGTACTCTTCAAGAACAATTCTGATGATTGGATGGGAAATAGGAAATTCACCCCGGGGATCACTTCTGTGGCTCTGCTTGACAGTGGCACAGGAAAATAATTTGTTTGGGTGGCAAAAGCCAGGGTACCTTTTTGGCTGGACTTGTATAGGCCCTAGGGCCAATACCCTAGTACCTACCTATGAACCTATTAGCCTGACCTGCAAGGCCATAGAATGTATCATCATGGAACTTATAAACAAAGACATTGGAAATCTCCAAACTCTGGACCCCACCCAGTTCGGGATTGTAAAAGACAGATCATGTCTCCTAAACCTGATACTTTGAGGCAGTCACCAAAGCCGTAGATGAGGGTAAGGTGGTTCACACAGCCTATCTAGATCTCGCCAAGGCTTTTCAACACCATCTCCCACTCTGGAATTATAGATAAACTCACTAAATTAGGTATAAATCCCTGTGTCACAAGATGGGCAGCCAACTGGCTCACTGACAGAACCACACTGTGAAAGTAGCAGACTCCAAATCTGACTTCAGACCAGTGACAAGTTGGTACCACAGGGTCCAGTCCTGGGTCATCTCCTGTTTGGTATCTACTTTTGAAGTACAGGCTAACACAGAAGATCTTTGGTTAACAAAGTTCACAGCTGACTGCAAACTAGGAGCCATAATCGAAACTCTTAACAATGTGGTCATCCTACAAAGGGCCTCACTGAGTCAGATGCCTGGTGTCAAAGCCATGGCCTCGAGTTCAGTGCCAAAAAGTGCATTGTCATCCCTTTTAGTAAAAACTCTGTACCCATGATCTTACCAGATAGACGGTAGTCTACTTAACACTGAAAGTGTGATAAGAGACCTTGG
Source organism: Protopterus annectens (assembly GCF_019279795.1). Classification (NCBI taxonomy): domain Eukaryota; kingdom Metazoa; phylum Chordata; order Ceratodontiformes; family Protopteridae; genus Protopterus; species Protopterus annectens. Next base: position 392,619,341 of record NC_056742.1, read on the forward strand.
GACACAGGTGGACAGTAGTCTCTCCTTTGATAATCACATTGCCACAGTAGTCAGGAAACCCTTCTACGTGGCACACCTCATCATAAAAGGTTTCTCATCCAGGAAGAAAGAGGTCATTGTTCCCCTCTACTCGTCACTCATTAGACCCATTATAGAGTACAGTGCCCCTTTTGGTATGTACCTCACAAGACATCTACAAGAACTGGAAAGGCCACAGAAATGCCTCACAAAGAGGATTACCGTCCTTAAACAGATGCCGTATGCAGACAGTCTCAAATAACTTCAGCTTTACTCCATCTCATATCGCCTACTCAGAGGCCGATCTCTGCCTAACATACAAAGCTATGTCAAACCCAGAGCTGTTGGACATGCTCCACTTAAAGAAATCCCAATCCCTCTAAGCTACATGCTCTCAGGACCTAAACCTTGTCACCACAATAAACAGAACATGCAGGAGGGATAGGTTCCTGTCCCAGAGACTTCCCATACCCTGGAACAAACTACCTATATATATCAAACAAAGCTCCTCATTAGTACTCTTCAAGAAAAATCTTGATGATTGGATGGGAAATAGGAAATTCATCCCGGAAATCACTTCTGTGGCTCAGCTCGACAGGGGCACAGGTAAATTATTTTCTTGGGTGGTGAAAGCCAGGTTACCTTTTTGGCTAGGCTTGTATAGGCCCTAGGGCCAATTAGTACCTACCTATGAAATACAAGACAAGTAGCAGTATAAATCAGTGCAAGACTTATACTTCTTGAAGAAAATCCAAAATACTTGGATTCTAGTGGGAGAAAATTTCCTTAAATGTCCATTTCATATCATTATAAGTCAATATAGCAGTATTTGCCACAGAGTCCCTTAACATAATGCCTAAATATTTAAATTTTTGCGACTCCAATCAAAAAGAAAGAGAGCATTGTATTGAACTAACTAGATCATAATTAACTTTAAGTGCTGTTTTTTTTTTATTTTCTTGATTTTTATAGCTTAAGAGGTGCCCAAAAAGTAGTTAATTCCTCAAAGAATGTATCCAACTCTGTATATAGGTCAGGCATATACAAGGAAGTTGTCTGCGTATAATGACAGCTCTGTTTCCTTTTTACGTGTAACCCTACAACTGAGAATGACTCCACCTTTCTGAAAAGGGTTCTAAGTATATAGCAAGCAAGAGTGAGATACTGCTAGTGTGCTCAAATGAGGCAGACATTCACAACCCCACCTTATCCCATACACTTAAAGTTCAATATGCAGAGCTTAAGAAATTTGTAAAACCTGTCAGAAAATAAATCTTTGGAGACATTCAAATAAATGATCCAAAAGCTGTGCAATCTAATGCCTTTTCTATGTTAAAACTGGTCACCAAGTATGGTTTACCACTTGGGTGGCATCATCAGTCTTGACCAATGCGTTAAACGATGCCTTAGTCAAGATGTCAAGTGTTAATGCATACAGTTGTCTGTAGTGTTTCTTTCCAAGTGAAACCACCATTGTCCTAAAACTCAACCACATAAACCTCTCCCTGACCCTGAACCTATCCACAAATCGTAGCAAAATGTCATAATCACCACCCAAACCAAATCAAATAAAAACCTAATGTCATTACTTACTACATGTACTGTACCAGTGACATTCATTCGCATGCCATTTCTTTCAGTGTAACATTCATACGAGTCTTAAGTGCTGTATTTGCAAAAATAGTTGACCAAAAGTACTCAGCTAGTCCCCTATTAACTAAATTGTATATGAAAACATAAAATACTTCCTTTGCTCTATTTGTGTTCTTCTGTATCATATCTGGAAAAAGGAATCTTTTTAGCATACATACATTACCAATAGAATAAGTGCACTTGTTTCCTTCTGTACTCTGACCCTGTTGAGTAGCAGCTTACATGGAAGCCACTGACCGCCAAAAGGGAGGGGTTAGTTACATGCGAGAGGGAGCTCACCTGAACACAGGACAGCCTGTTCCTTAACACTCAACTCTTGCCTTCTGGCAGTACAAATTGTTTCATAATACTCTCTCCTGGAGCAGGGAGCAAATGGGCTGTTGAGTTCTTACCATGGTAGAGAATGTATGGGTCTGGTTATCACCTCTTGGAGGAATGCATGGTTTGATTAGGCTTATGATAATGGTGACCTACGATGTTTCTTGGCATGATGTAAATCCACTGAAGGCCATCTTTTCTCTAAAAGTAATTTGGAATGCATCGCAAACACTGCATAAGTGGTCCATAATTGTGTGTGTAAAAAGGGCCATAATCCAGCAAGTATGCCATATAACCATCTCAAAAGCACAAGTAATCGGACAGCAGCAGCTAGCAGGAAATCTTAGGCTTGCGTATTCTTATTCTCACAACTGTGTCAGTACCTACAAGAATCCAGTGACAAAAGCAGCCTTGAAGTGGACAGACGTGAAATATCATCATCATCAGCCCCCTTTTTGCCATTTTCTACATGGTGTCGGGGTATCGTGTTAACTGTCGGCAACTGTCTCGATTCAATGCCACACTCCTGCCTTCTTCAACGCTCATGTCTGACTGTCGCAGATCTTCTTTCACACAAGCCATCCAACTCTTTGCTGGATTTCCTCGCTTCCTCTTTCTTCCTGTCTGTCCCAAATCTTTCTCACCAGATTGTCTTCTGCTTTTCTACACATGTGCCCAAACCACCGTAATCTGTTCTCTTTGATCTTTTCTGCAACTGTAGCTACTTTGGCTTCTGCTGTTATGTCCTCATTTCTTCGTCTGTCCCACAGTGTGCATCCTACCACTTTTCTCAGGTACTTCATTTCCATCCCTTCTAGCTTCTTCAACTGTTCTACCCTTACTGCCCAGGTTTCTGTGCCATACAGTAGTACTTGGCCGCACCACTGTCTTGTACACCTTACTTTTCAGTTTCTTTGACATTCTTCTGTCAGACTACACCTGGTACTCTATCCCAGTTGGCTGCAGCTCCTCTGATTCTAGCTTTGACCTCTTCATCCAGACCACCCTTCCCCTCAACTACCCCTTGACTTGAAATATATCTGTAATTATTCCCATGTGACATACATTCCTAAAGCCACAACATAGCATTACATAAAATTAAAAAAAAATAAAATCTTCAGAACCGTCAAATTTTGTCAGTTGAGTAGCTTTACCCTGTTGTCTTCAGTGAAGATAAATTGCTAGATAACCTGTTTCGAAGTACTAGGCAAAGCAAACATGTTTTGGGGCATCTGATAAAGTAGTGCATTTGCAGTTACTTACCATAACTTAACCATAATGTACTACTTTCCATCTCACAGCTGGAACTGTCTTTTTTTTTTTTTACAGAATGAGCCCCTTAAAGATGCAGAGCTAATTATATTTTGTTATGCATCTGATACACTGTGGCAGACAAGTAGGCATTCTTCAGATTCTAGTAATATGATCACTTTTATATGGCTGTGTTTCTTTTTCTTTATATTTTGCTGAGCCAGCTTCAGGATAAGCTATACTGCACAAGTGGGCAAAAGATAACTATTTTGTGCATTTTGTTGCAGAATGAAAATTTTGCAGAAAAATACAATGGTGCTTTTCTAGTTTCTAGAGTATATGGAGAAGTAAGGGCCTGTGAGATTCTAAAACCTTTTGAAGCATAAATATGGTTTCTGAAACATGTCTCCTTGCTCTTTAAAACTTCATCATTTCTGTCTGGTTTTCCTTGCTCATGTTTACATTCCTTTACTTGCAGCACTGCAGATGTTTTCACAGCAGATGATCACAACATACTAAACAGACAATCGTGGAGTGTAATACATATAAAGTGCTGTATCTGTCATCACCGTGTTCATGCATGGGAAAGGCCATGAATAGTCACTGGGCTATAGCCATGTGATTCTCCTGTCACTTGTCAGCTCTGTCTTAGCAAGAGTTGGGCAAATGGGCCAACTGCCCATCTATGTACCAGTCTTTTGGGAGTGCTGAATGCTGAAAAAAAGGTTTGACAGCTTACAGGATGTCATTACGCAATCATAATTCTGATAACTCACTAGCTTGTAAGCAAATTGAGTCTATTTATTTGTCCAATTTTTTTAAAGGTAGTTAATTTAACTATCTTGAAAACAATCTGATTTCATAGACAGTTTACAAGCTATTGAATGATTGCAGTGACCTCTTCCAAACTGTCAAACTGTTCTTTTTAAAAGAATGACAGTTTACGAACATTTGGCAATCACTTATAAACAGCAGAGGGATCCAAATGAATGTCCTTGTGCTAAATTTCGTTTGAGTAGTTTTCATTGTCAGTTCCCTATGTTCATTCATTTAGCAAACGCTGATTAGTAAAAGGATAGCAGGTTACATATACCTCATAACTGTCTAAAGCATGCTGAGGTATTTTATTACCCATTTACCTAAATTAGCATATTCTTCTTCTTCTTTCGGCTTTTCCCGGTTAGGGGTCGCCACAGCGGATCACCTGTCTGCTCATGATTGGCAGTGGAGTTTTACGGTGTCGAGTTGCCAGCCCCGGCGCCCAACCTTCCACAGAAGGCACACACATGCACACACTCATGCCTAGGGCCAATTTAGAGTGTCCAGTCCACCTACAGCATGTCTTTGAGTTGTGGGAGGAAATCAGAGCACCCGGAGGAAACCCACATGACCACAGGGAGGACATGCAGACTCTGCACAGAAGGCACCCCAGCCAAGAATCGAACCGGAGAACCTCTTGCTGTGAGGTGGCAACACTAGCCACTGCACCACCGTGGCCGCCCCACCTAAATTAGCATATTATTTTATTTAAATTAATGTTGCTTTGTTCTTCCTTTAAGTGCTTGATTTTAAAGTGCTTTTTACCTGTTTTCTCAAAAGTGGAAGATTGATGCTTTGCTTCCAAATTGTCATGTGATTACTTCATATTGCAGTGACATGTTTAGACTCAAATTTTACTATGTACTTTGTACTCTAAGTCGATTCTGTCTTTGATAAGAAGTGAGATGCATTTTTAGTTGATTTACAGATTGCTGTCTCCCCAAGCTGCAATGGCCTTTAAGTGAGAATAATAAAATAAGTGGAATGTAATTGCATCTCATCCTGCTAAAGCAGTTCTTTCTAATTTCAGTTGTGTGTCCATAAAACTGTTTTCCACTTTGAAAAGTCTTGTTTAGATAATGTGTTTAGTTGATGAAATAATTTCATGTAGATTGTGTCAGACAGGTTTGTTTCAAGAGAATAGGATTGAAGATGATATAGAGGAAGCATTGTGTCTGTACTAGAGTGGCCTATGCAAAGTATCAGACATATCTTCCTTGACCAATTCATAATTGTGATGTTTTAACCCATGGAAGGTCAGACTATTTAGATGGCATATTAGTGTGCAGTTTTAAGGATTTTTTTCTGACTCTGGTTTCTTTGATTCAACTATGATTTTTGTTTAAAAACCTAGGTTTTTACGTTGTATAGCAGTCAGAGTTAGTCACATGCCAATGCAACCATTAGCTCTAGGTTAAATGTTGACTCTAGATTATTCAAAAACATTAACTAGTGTTGATGTGCTACCTCACCCCATGTAAAATAGTCAAAAGGGGGCTGATTATAATGACTTATTCCATATGCAGCTTTAGAACTATAGGCAGAGTAAAATGAGCTCTTCTGGCCTGGCTTTTTCTTTACTGTACAAGTAAGGAGCAACAGAACCCTTATAATCTACCTTTATTATTTGTGTCTTTGGCACCGTCTAGATAAAACATGAAGTTAAATGTTGAGGATCTTCCTTGATGGGGCCTGTTATGGTTGGAGTGCATCCTCTTCGCAACTCAACATTCAGCATCCTTTCCTTGTAGTTTTCATATCTGGGGAAAGATGTGCATCTAAGGCCATGCATGCCTGAACTTCAGGCATTAACTGTACATGTATACTTATTCTTCCCCCATTCATTTTTACTTCTTGCACAGTTCCAATCTTGACTCTTGATAACTTCAGTAATTTTCCTGTATTTGCATGTCTTTTTGATTTGTCTTTTTCATAATTGTTAGCACTCTTCTGTATACAGCATTGAGTGGTAGAAGGAGGTTACTTACATGGTGGGTGCAAGGGATTTTCTTAATGCTTATGGGGATGCTGGAGTTTCTTTATCTGGGACTTTGCTTGAAAAATTATCTGGGACCAAGTTCTCCCAAAAGAGAAGTTGTTTTGTGCGGCTTACTGAGCGTCACAGTGACAGATATCATCCCCAACTAGAGAGGGCTCAGTTCCATTTAGGCTCTCCTCCCTGTGGCAGATGAGAGGCACAGGAAGTGTCATGCTCCTGGCTCCTACCCTGGGGTACTTCCCAGGGTACGTACTTTCTTCCAGTTCATCGGTTGAACAGCGTAGCTCTGGTTATCATAACTCTCAACCTCTTAGAGCAAATATTCTGAATAAAGTCAAAATTAGTAATGTTCTCCATTCTGAGAAGATGATCTTGTTTTGGTCTCTGAACTGGTTCATTCTTCTTCCCATTTCTTCCTGGGAAAAGAATCTAAACTGATAAGGGGGGAGGGGCCCTATCTGTATGGGAAAGGCAGTCATCTTAGGTTTCCTGAGTTGGCTATGCTGGTTGTTTTGGCAATACAGGTGGTTCATCTCCCAGTCTAGAGGGAGGAGAAAGCTTATAGTTGCCAAATGCACTTTTTAGTAGGTTGGTGATGGTGCTCTGTCTGCCATTCTCCAGAACTACTCACTGGCCCTTGCTGTGGTCAACATCCAGTTGTCTGTAGGAGTTTCTGCTTTCAGCACTTGCTTCGTCGTTCCATTATCATACTTTATCTGTATGGATATTGCTCTGTGATTTTCTCTTTTCCAAACAGTATAACTTCAACATTATAAACTCATCCATATTATTGACTCAGGCAGACATGCCTCTTCTTTTTTTTTTTCATTTTTCAAATACAGTTGATTGATTGAATTTCATATTATTTATACATAACATCTTAACTATGTACACTATTTACATCAGCCTAATACTATAACAGATCTTAATGTATACAGTTACTTTATACGTATGTCCAATCCATTATTAGTGTGTCTGATCAATTATTGTATAGTGTCAATCAACAATAAGACTTTTCCCCAAGGGTTGTTGATAAATGGCTTTGGATAAATTCTTAGTTCTTTCATTTTAATTTCCAATACTGCTGTGGTCTTCAGTAGGCTGTAGAAGTCTTCCAAAGTTGGTATTGTGTTTGTATTACATCTTCCTGTTATACACTTCCTTGAAATTGAAAGTATAGTCCATACTAGATTCATGTTTGACCTGTTCAAATGAGGACCTTTGTTCACATTTAATAATACAAGAGCTTTAGTTAAATAAAATGTTTCATTAAGTAAAGCTTGTAGAATGTTATTAATACCATTCCAAAATTTTAACACGATCAAAGAAAATGTGGTTCCAATCTGCATTGTGTACTTGCTCACATCTCCAACATATTCCTTTTATGGAAAAACAAATTTTACTGATTCTGTCTGGGGTTAAGAATGCTCTGTGCAAGCATTTCTAATTAAAAACTTTCCAGTATTCTGTAAAAGATGTATATTTTATTGATAATAAGATATTTCTTTTAATATCTTCAGTTAACCGTATTGAGTGTCCTTTTGTTATATATTTCCAATATGAGGTTTTGGGTGTTGTTTTATAGTTTATCAATATTTTGTAAAATTTTGAAATACTGTTTCCCATGTCAATGTCATTGTATATGATTTCATATATGTATTTCGTAAATGTAGGTGTTTAATTGAAGAATTGTTAATTATTCTACTTAAATCTTGCGAATATGACAGAATACTCTGTAAAGTTAGCCAGTCCTGTTGTGGAATTTTGTATGTTGTTTTTATTACTTGCATATCTAAAATTTTTAGTTATTTGATACATTGGAGCCAACAAAACAAATCC